>NC_090196.1:35329885-35334885 GCF_024679245.1 Pseudorasbora parva | reverse complement strand
GATGAACTGTTTGCCAGTCTGGTGAATGGGACTCTGCTTCCATCAGCTCACGTCTGGGTGACATCACGGCCCGCAGCAGCCAATCAGATCCCTCATGAGTATGTAGGGTTGTTCACCAAGGTGCGAGGATTCACTGACCAGCAGAAGGAAGAGTATTTCAGAAAGAGAATCAAAGATGAGACTCAGGCCTCTAGAATGATCTCACACATTAGGAAATCTCGTAGTCTCTACATCATGTGTTACATTCCCGTGTTCTGTTGGATCACAGCCACTGTTCTTCAGGACGTCCCCATTGGGAACAATGCAGAGAACATCAACACGACACTCACTGAAATGTACATCAACTTCCTGCTGATACAGATTAACATGAAGAACCAGAAGCATGACACAAAAACAGAAAGAGAACATCCCAAGCTCTTAGAGTTCAATAAAACAATGCTTTTGAAGTTAGCTAAGCTAGCGTTTGAACAGCTGAAGCAAGAAAACATTGTGTTCTATGAGGAAGATCTGAGAGCATGTGGTATTGATGTAAGTGAAGACTTTGAGTCCACAGGAATTCTCACTGAGATCTTTAAGCAAGAAGCTGGACTTTATGAGATGAAGGTATTCTGTTTCGTGCACCTGAGTGTTCAAGAGTTCCTCGCTGCAGTGCACGTTTTCCTCTGCTACCTGAACAAGAACATGGATGAGCTGCAGTTTTTCACTGAAGAAACACAGAGAGAGGCCAGGACTGACCACACCGACAAGCCAGACAAAAATATTGCTTTACATGATTTACTAGAGAAGGCTGTTGAGAAAGCGATGCAAAGTCAGAAAGGACATTTAGACCTGTTTTTACGGTTTCTGATGGGCATTTCACTGGGATCCAATCAGGACCTGCTCATAGGGCTGTTCACACACACTGAAGACAGCAAAGACAGCGTCACAGAAATAACCAAACACATTAAAACACTATTACAAAACCAGCGCATCTCACCTGACACTTCAGTCAACCTGTTCTACTGCTTACTGGAGCTCAATGACAATTCATTATATACAGAAATACAAACATACCTCAGATCGTCTCCAGGAAGAGATCTCTCATCTTCCATGTGCTCATTGATGGCTTACGTACTGCTGATGTCAGAGGAGGTGCTGGATGAGCTCAACCTGAGTAGGTACAGGACTGAACCAGGAGGCCACATTAACCTCCTGCCAGCTGTGAGATGCTGCAGAAAAGCAGAGTAAGGAACTTGTTGACAGATGTTTAATCAAAGTTTTTAACTCTGAAAATCAGCGTTTTAAGTTTCTACTGATTTTGGAGAGTAAAATCTGTATTTACTCAAATGGATTTAGTATTTTAGCCACACCAGTAATTTAGCCACACCAGTTCCAGCATTTATATTTTTGCCCAGAAAAATTAAATGTTCATTGAGAACATAACATAACCTATCACTGTTACTACAAACACCGTTCCTACAAGATAAACACTCAATAAATGCCATGGACAATTATCCTGTTTTTGCAGCCTCTCCTACTGTCGTCTCTTTGACACCGGCTGTGAAACTGTGGCTTTGGCCCTGCAGACACCAAACTCACTCCTGATAGAGCTGGACATGAGTGGCAATTACCTGAAGGATTCAGGAGTGAAGCTGCTCTCTGATGGCCTGAAGAGCCCAAACTGTCAGCTGGAGATACTGAGGTTTGAGATTCATTCAATCATTTTACAACACTTAGTATTTCAGTCACTAGAAACAGCGGGACAATCTAAACACGCAACATGGAAATGCTGAATGTGTCAATGCACAAAGACAGTGATTTTAATTTATTAAACACAATATACACCGTGCTGATGATGAATAATATATACACACCAGCGGATGAACCCACAATTTTAATTAAAAAAATCTTTATAATGGTTTCCTATGGAGAAACAATTTGCATGAAACTTTGTTGCACGTTGCATTCATACTCTGGGTTCATATATATGGCTGTACACAGTATATTTTATTAATAAGGTTTATATAAATTTGGTCCCCCAGTATCACTGTAAGCAAGATGATGATGATGAATTTATTGTAATAGGATATTTTCTCCCATTGTAGGATTAGTTCACTTCAAAATGAACATTGCCCGATCATTTATTCACCTCCATCAAACAATAAAAGCAATGGACTCTCAGTCTGTTTACAAAAAAATCCCTCGAATAAATACCTAAAACAATAAATAAAATGGCTGAAAACTGCAACGGATGCTTGTGTTTAGGTGCATATTAGGGGTGGCACGGTTCTGTGCGGTTCTTCTTATTGTTTTTTCTTTTAATCGTTAACACTCCAGAAATTTACTTCAGCATATGATATAGCTTAATTATCCATAATTTAGGATACAGTATTAAAATAATTGTTATTTCATGTAATCATGCACAAACTGAACTTGACCGTCTCTGAGAAAAGCTAGATGAGATTTTGATACAGCAAGAGCAGTTACTCATTAGGCAGCTCAGAAGCCTCAAGCGGCTCGCCAAGCTTTAATTTGCGGCTCGCATTATATCACCTGAATGCGTATCAATAGTACAAGTGTGCAATCTTGTGGAATGTATGTGAGTTTTGGCGTGCTCATGCTACGCAGTTTTTCGTGTTCATATGATACGCACTTTATGGTGCATCTTGTCCTCAGAATTTAATATAAACAAGGACACACACACACACACACACACACTAAATCTACCCATCACAGGAAGATTGACATGCAAGACTGAGTTACTCTCTCTCTCTCTCTCTCTCTCTCTCTCTCTCTCTCTCTCTCTCTCACACACACAAACACACACTAAATCTACCCATCACAGGAAGATTGACATGCAAGACTGAGTTTCTCTCTCTCTCTCTCTCTCTCTCTCTCTCTCTCTCTCACACACACACACACACACACTAAATCTCACTCACTCACTCACTCACTCACTCACTCACTCACTCACTCACTCACTCACAACAGGGAAGATTGACGAGCAAGTTTCTCTCTCTCTCTCTCTCTCTCTCTCTCTCTCTCTCTCTCTCTCTCACACACACACACACACACACACACACACACACACACACACACACACACACACACACACACACACACACACACACACACACACACACAGGTTTGTTTCACTATATTAGTGAGGACATTACATAGACTTCCACTGATTTGATATCATGTTAATGGTATTTTCTATCCCCTAACCCAACCCCTATCCCTAAACCTACCCATCACAGAAACATCTGCAGGACAACAGATTTAAATAAAAACATGTTTTGGCCGATTCATAAGCCTTTTAAACTAGTGAGGACCAGTCCAATGTCCTCACTAGTGGGTCATTTTCATGTTTTACTATATAAGTGAGGACATTTGTGTCCTCACAAGTATTGCCAAACAAGGAACACACACACACACACACACACACACACACACACACACACACACACACACACACATACACAGACACACACAAACACACACACATACACACACACACACACAAACACACACACAGATACACACAAACACATACTCAGTGCAGTGTGTTATCAGGTTCACACACACACACACTCATGTCTTGTGTTTCCTCTGTAACTAATACACTACAGTGTCCTAGTAAACCGTTCTGTCCTCTCAGTGCAGTGTGTTTTCAGGTTCACACACACACACACTCATGTCTTGTGTTTCCTCTGTAACTAATACACTACAGTGTCCTAGTAAACCGTTCTGTCCTCTCAGTGCAGTGTGTTTTCAGGTTCACACACACACACACTCATGTCTTGTGTTTCCTCTGTAACTAATACACTACAGTGTCCTAGTAAACCGTTCTGTCCTCTCAGTGCAGTGTGTTTTCAGGTTCACACAGTGCTTGTACTCTATATCAAGTCTCTAATATCAACTAACCATGGGCGTAGGAACTCTTGCATGTGGACGGGACAAGACCAACCCACTTTTTAAGACCAATCATATTGGACCAGTCTTAAAACTTTATGCCATGTGCTTCACCGCAACACTAGACTGGCTAAACCCAGCCTGATCTGCCGGAGATTTCATTTGGCCCTGCAGCTCAGGCTGGAAACCTGTACATATCTCTATTCTGCTTCTGTTCCCAATGTTCAGGGGACCAATCACAAACAGGCTTATCCACCTGGTGTGTATTATAAAATAATAATATGGTTGTTTTTATGATTTAAATTGATTTAGTAGCTAGTAGCCTCCTATGTAGTAGAGGTGCAACAATACAGTTAGTCCACGGTTCAATACATACGTGGGTAAATTGATTTTATTGATTAATTCGAGTTTGTAGTTTCATGTCGATTTTTGTGAATGAAAATCGTTTTTTTTTCTTTAAAATCCACCAACGCTCCCTCTGGGCTCCCGTACTGGCTGAGCGCTCCCCCGCGTGTTCGCCAGTGCCACAGAGATACACAAACAACAAGGACAGCGTCTCAACATACAGTGTCATTGGTTCAGTTTTTCACAGAACTGTTAACAATAACCCGCTGCAAAGTGTGTTAAAGTCTGAACGGAGCTGCGCTCATTTGAGCTGCGCGGACAACGAATGCAGCGCGAGCTCACACACGGGCCGATCTCGTGACAGACACGATACACAGCGCTGGAGATCCAGAGAACGGCGGCAGTCTTTCGAATCAGCTTTGACTGCGACTCTGGAAGACTTGAGTCAAGCTTTTCTCTGAGAAAAGAACAGAACGGCACTGAAGTCATTCTTAAGAAGGGAAGATGTGTTCGGAGTTTAGCCGAGCGGATACGGTGAATGTTTAATCAGTCAGCGAGCTCTGCTTCACCTCCGTTGCTCTGGTTGGTGTAGCGCTATCCTATCGCGTGCAGAGGGAGTTTGAAAGACACTTATTTGTACACTTACTGCACTTATTTCCAGCACTTCAAAGCTCTAAATATCCAAAATATGCTATTTTTAATGTGATGGTTTGTAAAATTAAAAGTTTAAAGGGGTTTTGTGAAATAAATAGCATTTTAGT
>NC_090196.1:35289885-35322385 GCF_024679245.1 Pseudorasbora parva | reverse complement strand
CAAACTTACTCACACACGACTGTTTCCTTCAGGAGACACAAATCTATGAGCGTATGCTCCTCAGTGTCTGCTAGAGGACTGAATAGATCTGAGCAGAACCATATTCTCCTTTCAGCAGAACTTATAGTTTATGAAATGAGAGAGAGCTAACTCTGATCCGTTTATATTCAATGGATGTGTGATTGCTCAACAGATTTAACAAGCTTTAGTTGTGAGTTCTGATGTCTCAGTCTCAGATGTCTTCATTGTTTCTGTGTGTGTTTGTAGATTAGAGCGGTGTGGTGTGACAGAAGAAGGCTGTGGTTATCTGCCTTCAGCTCTGTGTTCAAACCCCTCACACCTGAGAGAGCTGCATCTGGGCCGCAATAACCTGAGAGATTCAGGAGTGAAGCGGCTCTCTGATCTACTGAAGGACCCAAACTGCACACTGAACACACTCAGGTATGTTGAGCAGATTCATCTCATCCTGTGAATGTGTGTGTGTGTGTGTGTGTGTGTGTGTGTGTGTGTGTGTGTGTGTGTGTGTGTTTCAGTCTTACCATCTACAAGTGTATAGTGAAATGTGGAAACGGTCTGTAGTAAAGCTGCATGGAGGGAAAGATTACTAATTTATCTTATTACAATATCAATCTCAGGGAGTAGGCCTTCTGAGAAAGATAATTCACCCAAACATTTAAAATCTGTCATTATTTACTCACACTCACGTCATCCAAACCGGTGTGCCTTTCTTTATTCTGTGGAGCACAAAAGAAGACATTTCTGTTCAATGAGAAAAGTCTCAGTGTTTTCCTCTTACAATGGAAGTCAGTGGTCAGCAAAACTTCACAATATCATCTTTTGTGTTCGGCAGAAGAAATCCACACAGGTTTGGACACACATGAGAGAGCAAATGATGACAGAGTTTTAATTTGTGAGAACTGTCCCTTTAAGAAAGGCTAGGCTTTATTTGGCTCTGAGTCAATGGATCGCGTCTTTGGTGCTGGTTTGGTAAGAATATAACCATGTTGTGTTTGGACTGACAGGTTTGTCATTTTTCCTCTTTGAGTTTCCTCACAATCACACACACATTAACTGACACACATACACACACACACAATCTCTCTCTCTCTCTCTCTCTCTCTCTCTCTCTCTCTCTCTCTTTCTCTCACACTCACAGATATATTCACACACACTCTCTCTCATACACATACTAACACACACACACACACACACAAATACATTCACCCACACTCACCCATACACACTTAAATGGACTGCATTTATATGGACTGCATTTATATAGCGCTTTTATCCAAAGCGCTTTACATTTTTGCCTCACATTAACCCATTCATACACCGACGGCGATGTCAGCCATGTAAGGCGCCATCCAGCTCGTCGGGAGCAGTTGGGGTTAGGTGTCTTGCTCATGGACACCTCGACACTTGGTCAGGTGGAACCGGGGATTGAACCACCAACCTTCTGGTTTGTAGACAACCTACATGAACCACTGAGCCACTGCCGCCCCGCGGCACACTTTCACCCATACACTACCCATCACACACACACACATACGTACACACACACACACACACACACACACACACACACAGAGAACGAAACATTCTGCATTTTTACTTTCTCATAAAAACTCCTCCTGTGTGATTTATAAGCCTTTTGTAAAGTGGGGCCATGGGTAATGTCCTCATATTTCACCCTCTCCTGTAATACCTGTGTCATACCCATGGCATTATACACATTTGTGTCCTCATATGTCACAAAAACAAGCACACACACACGCTCACACACGCTCACGCATTAAATCACACACGCTCACACATTCACTCACACACGCTCACACACGCTCACGCATTAAATCACACAAGCTCACACATTCACTCACACACACACACGCTCACATATTCACTCACACACACACATTCACTCACACACACACACACACACACACACACACATTCAATCACACACATGCTCACACATTCACTCACACACACACGCACACGCACACGCACACGTTTTTGTGAATTGTGGGGACTCTCCATAGGCTTAATGGTTTTTATACTGTACAAACCGTATTTTCTATCCCCTTACACTGCCCCTGCCCCTAAACCTACCCATCACACACACACACACACACACACACACACACACACACACACACACACACACACACACACACACACACACACACACACACACACACACACACACACACAAAGCCTTTAATGTCAGAATGAGGAAATGATGACAAGCTACAGCTGCTTTTTCTGACCCAATCACGAATGTTAGCCCAGAGCAGGGGTGTCCAGACTCGGTTCTGGAGGGCCACTGTCTTGTCCTGCAGAGTTCAGCTCCATCTGGCCTCAGCACTCCTGCCTGGAAGCTTCTAGTACACCTTGATTAGCTGATTTAGCTGTGTTTGACAGGGGTGGAGCTGAACTCTGCAGGACAGGACAGTAGCCCTCCAGAACCAACGTTACACACCCCTGGTGTCTCTTCAGAAGACTGGACTAAACCAATCCATTCATATGGACTTATTTTACCATCTCTTTATGAAAGTTCTGAAGCCTCAGTATAAGTAGAAGCCTGAGTTTAGGTTGAACATACTTTCAATGGAGGGACAGAAATCTCTCAGATTTCATTACAAAATGTTTTAATTTGTGTTCTAAAGATGAACGAAAGTCTTGAGTTTAGAACGACATAAGGGAGAATAAATAACAATATACATTATTGGGTGAGTTAACCCTTTAAAATATCCAAACCATTAGAGTGATGCCGTAGTAGTGCTAGAGTAATTGAATTAGGGCTGGGGTCAGAAGCATGTAACTGCCTCCAGATCTTCTTTGCCATTTTGAACAGTTAGTACAGTAAGATTTTACTCCAATGGTAATAAAGAAACAATACCTCCGTCTCTGAGAGGTGGCAAATAAGCAGATGAGCGAGTAAAAAAAGTCACAGGTTTTGACCATGTTCATGTTTTGAATTTAATATTTTGAACAGCTTTGATGTCAATGTAAACAGCAAAGCATTTTGGTTATCTTGCCACTGATGCAGATACTACAGTTAATGTATGTCAGACAAAACAAAATGGCCAATCACTGCAGCAACTTCAGCTTTTTCTTCATATCAGCCGATGTTCCCACGACCTTCAGCACTTCCGGTCACTAAAAACAAGAAACCAGTGCAGTGTGAAATGTTTAATATTTAAAACATGTTGACATAAATTGTTACAATTTTGGTTCACAAAAATAAACTAGAATCAACATCATGACCTGTTTTTACCTCAACAGCCAAGCCTGAAAGTTTAAAGATTTTCACTGAGCACGTTTACATGCACACCAGTAAGCTGACAACGTCCGAATATCTGACTCTGAGTTTGTCAAATGTTAGTCAGTTGTGATGTTAATAAAGCGTGTCAGCGGGAGATTTACGGCTCATATTATCCCTCATCAGTTCCAGATGCAGCGTTCTGACTGAACCTCTTCTACTTCTGCTAACTGAGATGAGAGTAACACATCTTTACAATTTTCTGGGTCTTAAAAAAGTCTGTGTTTGTGATATATGTCCATATTTCATAGCTCGCTCGCTCGCTCTGGATGTGTTTAAATCTGCTAAATTTGTGTTTTTGTCCCCTATCACACATGCGCTCTTCAATAAGCCGACAGAAAGCAGGTTAATGCATTTACATGCAGCGCGAAATCAGGGTAAGAGGCAAAAAACGACCTGTCCCGACCGGTTTATGCTTACGCCGTTTATGACCTTACTCCGATAAAAGAAAACGGGTTACTGCGTTGACATGACCATGTTCATTTTCAGCTTATTAGGCATTTTTATTTGATTTCTTTATTCAGAAAGAATAGGCTATTTAATGTTTAGGTTCTATGTTCGCCAAGAACCTATTAAAGCATTAAGACATTGGAACAGTATAGCTAACATTCACATTTGAATATTTATCGCAAGTCATATCGTCATCGCAATATTAAACACTGTTATCGCACATCTCAACTTCTCCTCATATCGTGCAGCCCTAGAATCACAAGACCGCTTACTTGGCAGAAGGAACCACACCATTGGAAAAAAATGAAATGGTAGATTATTAAGCGGGACAGCGTAGCTACAATTCATGTGGCACGTCACATCACATATGTTATGCGTGCTTAATGAGTCAAATGTTTTTTTCTTTTGTTTTTTAATGATTTGTTTTAAATAATCTACTTATGTATTAATTACGCTTTGGTCTTTCTTGGGGGTGCTCAAGCACCTGTTAGCCTCTCCTTAGCGCTGCCCATGCCCATGGAGTAGATCAAGTCCATCAACACCTCAAAGCTTAGTCCTAGAGCTCATCCTGGGTCCACATTTCATTCAGTAACATTTAGGCTGTTTTGATTTAGATGCTGTTTATTGCTGATGATCACACAATTTTTCATATGCATCTGCTTATTTGAGGCCGCTCGTTTCTGTTTTTTTCTTCGCCTGTGTTTTGATCAGGAGATTCTGTACTCGTTCTCGAGATGTGTCATAGATCCTCCTGCCGTATATCAGTGAAAACAGGGAAATCCGGAAAATATTTGACAACGGCAGGGAAGCATTTTCCCCTTTTATACAGTATATGTTTCTCATAAAAGACAAGATAACAAAAAAAAAAATCACTCCCTGCTCTTGACTGAATGACTTTACAGTAATAAGGGTTATTTGTTCTTATTTCATTACAGACTGTCTTTAACAATATTTAAAATTTATATGAGTTAGCCTTTTCAGAGTCAACCTTACTTATTAAGGTTACATTGATCAAAAACAACAAAAACAATCACTAGGCCTATTCTATTTTATTTATAAACCGATCGATAGAAAAAATCCTTAGCGTTGAGCCCTGCTTGCTTTCTGGAATACCCTTGGTGTACTTCAAAATAAATCAAAGCACAAACTATTAATTTCGAACAAAATCTGGAAATTCAAAACAGCTTGCCAAAGCAAACTTTCCAGAAAAGTTCCCTTCGGCTGGCAAACACTTTTGTAGTACTGAGGTCGGTGGCGGAGTAATAGGTTTCCTCGGTTAACTAGGTCAAGGTCATACATTCGGGAGTGAAAACATGAACAAACTAGAGCTGCTTTATAAAAAATAAAGCACTTCTGATGAAACGAGACACAGACACTCTTTTTCATGTTTTATATGATAAAGCTGATAGCTTTTAAGCAATTCAAAGTGCTATTAGAAATAAGCGTGGTGTGACTTTACTAGAGTGCGAATTGCAGAGCTTGTGTAAACATATCCACGTTGCTATGATAAGATGCTTTTCATTAGGGGTGCACCGATCCGACTTTTTCAGTCCCGATACCGATGCCGATGCCTGGGCTTTATGTATCTTTAGTTGTAATTTATGTTTGCACCCCTAGAGAACGCCAGAGCGCTCCCAGACATTTGTAATATCCACAAGAAGAAGTCATGACCAGCTTTCTGAGCGGGCAATGAAGCGGGCAAAGAAAGCGTGGGAGCACTTTAAAAATGAGAGTGACGGGGCAAAATGCAAGTATTGCAATGCAGTGCTTACCGCATTTTTCAGGCTATAAGTCGCTCCGGAGTATGAGTCGCATCAGTCAAAATATGCGTCATGAAGAGGAAAATAACATAAGTCGCACTGGACTATAAGTCGCATTAGGGCAGAAGCAGAGCGGGAGCCGCGCGCGCTGTGCATAACGGAGCAGAAGAAAGAAAGTTTGAAGTGAGAAACTTGTGAGGGACTAGAGAAAAGCAGACGTTACTTTAACTGTAATGAAGAAAACAAAAAAAGCTAATCGCGGACTGAAAGCAAGATGGCCAGAGCTGAAGGGACGAGTCCACAGATGCTTGAACTCTCTGCCGGGAGAGGCTCCGCCGCCCGAGTCAAACGCTGTGGGAATCGTTCTCGGCTGCATATTTTACTACATGCCCTAATCATGCAGGCGCCCTCGCGGCCACTCGCATTGCTCGTGAACTGGAGCGCGCATCTCATCCTAATTTAACGAAACTCAGCGTACGCCTCGCAGACATGAAATAGATCTTAAGAAACTTGAAATGTCTTTTAACAATTTAAAACGAAAAGAAATAGGCTACTCTCTGATTGTGTAATCCATGATGTGCATTTCTCTCTATAGGCGCGTTCACTACGGAGATGGTGGTCATCAAATTAATAAGCTAAAAATAACCCTGACGCACACTATGGTTAACCGAGTATTAACCGCTAAGGGCCTCGGTTAACGGTTAATGAAAAACTTGAAAACGTGCAGCCCTAGTATCTGTCAATACCCGATACCGCTCCGATACTATGGTTAAATTAATAATAAACTGTATACCTTCCTTGGGGAGACTAAAGGCACCAGACTTTACTAAATAAAGATAATAAGACAAAACAACAGATATATGCAAAGTGTTGAATTCTTATTTATTTAAAAAACAATTGTGCATTCAAATCTAAAATATAATTTAGGGCTCAACATTGAGCATGCTCATGTCTCTCCTTCGGATAAGTAAAATGGTCATTCACTTGTCTGAGTAAAAAATGTGCTTGTCTGGAAAAAAGTTAGATTTGTGTGTGTGTGTGTGTGTGTGTGTGTGTTGTAAATATAACTTATTCTGAAGCAATATTCTCAGTGTTCAATCAGCTTTGACATATTTTAAATCTGCATATTTGTGATATTTTACCTTTATAAAGGGCATTTTCCCCTAATCTTATTAAATATAAGCTATGCTTCAGGTTTCATATTAGATTCTTAAATTTGATCTATACATTACATTAACATAAGACACTATAGGGATGTTACCAATCAAATTAAATTATTTACCCAGAAAAATTAATACTGCATTAAATAATGTTATGAGATTTGTATTTTTGAATAAACAAAATAAATGTTGAAAAATATAGGAAACTAAACCACCAGTAGGTGGCAGTAGGTGAGTCTTAATGAGTGAGTCATTTTGATTGGACAGAAGATTTGATGAGAAGGTGAAGTCTGCGATGATGTCATCATGGTCAGTGTATATTTTGGCCATTCGATTTTCCTTATAGAAACGGGTATTCAAAAACAAAAAATGGCTCCTTTTTCGTTTTTTCATTTTTTAAACAAAACGAAACACAAGAAATCAGCTTGATTTTTCGTTTTTCGTTCAGAGGTAGAAAATGAATAAACAGCTTGAATATTCAATTTCTACATGTGGGCGGTAATTATATGCCGGTGTCTGCTGATTGGTCAGCCGAAGATCAAACTGCTCTCCCTCCGTTCAGCACAGCAGAATAAAAGTCCTGTGTTGCTACAGTATAGGCCTTAGGCTTCTTAACGAGTGTATTTTTTGTTTTGTTTTTTGTTTAGAGCTTTATTTATCCCCTTGGGGCAATTAGTTTAGGCTCACATTTAACACCAACACATATACATTCAATCATTCATGCAAAACATACAAAAAAAAAAAATAATAATAATAATAATAATAATAATAATAATAATAATAATAATAATAATAATAATAATAAATAAATCAATAAATCAACCAAATTTGTTACATAAACGAACCGCCTCAGGGACAAAAGTAAATTTATAACGATTTGTCGAACATTTAATTGTCCTTAAGCGCCGCCCCAGGGGCATCCACTCAAAGTCCAAATACAACGGGTGTGTGCTGTCTCCCATTATTTTGTGCGCCGTTCTCAGCACTTGCTGTTCATAGTACACTGTGAGGCTTCGTAAGGGAACTCCCGTAATTTTTGAGCACATAATGACAATACCTTGTAGACGACTTTTGTTTTTAGTAGACAATGATGAAAACCAACAAATAAAGGAAAAAGACAGAATACTTTCAATGAATGAGTTATAAAAAGACCTGAGAATGCCTCTCTGTACATTAAAAGAATTAAGCTTTCGTAGTGCAAACAATCTCTGATGTGACTTTCCGATAATTGCATCAACATTTTGATCAAACTTCAACTTGTCATCAAAAATCGTTCCTAGGTACTTATATTCCTCTACTACATCCACTTGTGCATTATTAATGACCACCGGTTGAAGCATCAGTGGTCTTATACTAAAATTAATAATCATCTCTTTCGTTTTTGATACATTCAAATCTAATTTCATACTATTACACCAAGAGGTAAAATCATATAAGACCGAACCATATTCCTGATCTGAATGTGAAAGTAAAGAGAGAAGCACAGTATCATCTGCATATTTCACCAAATAACTATTATCTTGTGAACTCTGACAATCATTTGTATATAGTATGAACAAAATCGGAGAAAGTACACAACCCTGTGGTGTGCCTACAGAGGTATTTACTATATCAGATAAGACCCCATTAACCCTAACCCTCTGTTGCCTATCTGCTAAAAAACTCATGATCCATGAGACTATACCATGATCAAAATTAAACTGACTAATAAGTTTTTGTCCTAAAATGACTGGCTGCAGAAGATTAAATGCAGACGAGAAGTCCACAAACAAAAGCCGCGCAAAGGCCCCACTTTTTTCCACGTGACGACAGACAGTATTTAACAAAAACAGCTTTGCATCATCTACACCTCTTCCAGCGCGATATGCAAATTGCAACTGATCTAGTAGCGGTCCAGCAATCATCAGTAGAAACTTATTAATCTCTTTTTCCAAGGCCTTCATGACCAAGGAGGTCAAGGCAATAGGACGATAATCGTTCAAAGATTTCGGATTTGCTTTTTTAGGTATTGGTACAATAATTGAACTTTTCCTCAAATCCGGTACTAGTCCTAGATCTAAGGAAGACTGATAAAGTAAGTGGAAAACTCCACTGAGCTGTTCAGCACAGTGATTTAATGTTCTACCACAAATACCGTCTGGACCTGGGGCCTTACTGAGCGGTGTGGACTTCAACTGTCTCAATATATTAACCGGATTAATTTCAATTTTATTACGAGAGCTCAAAGTGTCTTTAAAAACTGTTAAATCATCAACTATAAACGATTTAGCAAAACGTGAAAAAAATTCATTAAACTCATTACTTAAAATGAAATTAGTGTTATAGTTTTTTTCCATTGGTACATGATGATTTGATGCAAATGTACTCACTGAAGCCATATTCTTAATTCCCTTCCAAGCATCTTTAAGATTACCTTTCATAAACACACTATAAACTATAAAAATACTATAAAATAGCTATTTTTATTGCCCTTTTTACTTCCCTATTTATCTGGTTTTTTTTCCTCATTGGTCCCTACAAAAAATACCCTCTTCTTCATATTCAATAGGCTCTTTAACTCCTTTGTAACCCATGGTTTGTTATTTGGATACAAGGTGATCTGTTTTGTAGGGATAATAGTGTCGACACAAAAAGTAATATATCTAGAAATTGTAAGCACCTGTTCGTTCAGATCGGAACATGTGTTCAAAAACAAATTCCAATTGGTGCACTCAAAACAACCCTTCAAAACTTCGATATTAGAAGGTTTCCATTCTTTAACATATCGTACTTCTCTCTTTGCCTTTTTTACGATAGGAGTATACACAGAATACAGTAAAATCATATTGTGATCGGCTGAACCAAGAGGAGGTAAAGACAGAGATCTGTAAACTCCCGGAATCGGGCCGTAACATCTGTCCAAGACTTTATCAGCGCGTGTAGCGCATGTAACATATTGATGGTAGCCTTTTAGATGTTTGTCCATAATACACTGGTTAAAATCACCTAAAACAAATTTTGGTGCATCTGGAGATAGATTGTCCAGTTTATTCAGGGTGTTTTTAACAGTCTCAAAAGCCACATCAAAGCTGGCACGAGGATGTATGTATACTAAAATAAAAAACAACTGAGGGAACTCACGAGGGAGGTAAAAAGGACGTACAGAAACAGCAAAAAGTTCAATGTCCGACTTGCAAACCGTATGTCGTACTATTGCTGTATTACACCAGCTATCCTTAATATAAACACACACGCCTCCACCGCGACTTTTCCCCGTCGTATTTTTGTCTCTGTCCAGCCGGATAGGTGTTCCAAAACCCTCAATTCGTAGGGTACTATCACAAACTGAGTCATCCAGCCAAGTCTCTGTGAATACCATCATATGTGTGTTTCTGTATTCATCCATAAAACTCACATTGGCTTGTAGTTCGTCAAGTTTATGGCGAAGCGAGCGTACATTGCCTAGGAGTATTCCAGGCAGCAGGGTAAATCTTTGCGATTTCTTTAGCCTGCGTCAAACTCCTCCTCGATTCCCGCGTTTCCTCTTTGTTCTCCTTTTCGGGCCTCGGATGTCCACAGAAGGCTGAATCAGTTCTTCTGGAATATCCCAAACGGGATCAACAGCACCAGCATTCGAACGCAGACCTAGCAGGAACTCCCTGGTCATCACTGGCATGCTCTCTGCCAAAACTCCGCCAAACGCAAAAACTGCGGTCGTTCCCCAGATAATCAGCAGCACCAGAAACACTAACTTCCACAGACTCATCATCTTGGCTTAAAAAAAAACTTCAGCATAAAAATAAATAATATATGCTTAAACTAATAAAACAAATAAAAACACCTAAAACACATTAACATACAAGTGAAGCACACACGCAGCCCAGCCAGTCGCCGCATGAACAGCACCCGGAAGTATCATTGCAGCTAAATTTTGTCTTTTATTAATCAAACAACCAGACTAATGAATGGCTCGACACGACCCGACCCATACCCCCAGGGAAAGAGCCTAGACAGGACTTTCCTCTGTGTATAAATTCACATAGGCCTGGGTATGGCAGGATTACAGCTGTCCACCCCGGATGCCCAGTCTTAAAAAAAAAGAAAAAAAAAAGGTTAATTAAGATATAAATGAATATAATTAGTTATTTAATATTTTAAACACTAATACAAAACTGATAACTGACAACCAGAGAACAATAGTTAAATGAATAGTCTTAAATAGTCTTAAATTACGACGGGTTAAATAAACTAAATAAGCATACAAACATGCCAAACAATCAAGCGAAGACCAGCATGTAGGCTAGAGTTCAGGAAATACACAGCAGTTATAGCTACCTTTGTTTTTGAGTTTATTTCATCAATATTGAGTATTAATTGATACCGAACAAAATGGTGTGTGTTATTTTCTTTGCCATGTTAACTTCCAAAGAACAGCATGTGGGTTCTCTCCGCGCTGTCCTGTGTCTCAAAGCTTTCACACACAGATTTTGAGAGTTGCCCATCCAAACAAAACAGAAGTCTACAGCAGAAGATGTGAGGAACATTGTGTACAACACTACATAGCCATAAGTGGATTTTAAATTTACAAGGACCTAGGGATGGGTACCGAAACCCGGTATTAAACGGGCCCAGGGGGCTCAGACGCTATCGGCTCTGCTGTCGGCTGCCCTTATGAGTGATGACAAGAGGACAGAACTAAACATTCAAACATTGGTCAGCCGTGGATATAGTATGGATACAGTCGGGAGAAAATGTAGTGCATCTGCCTATTATCAGTCGCCTATAGATCTGCACATCTGTCTGAAAGAGGCAGCGGTGTAAATAAACATGCTGACGGATTACTGCGAATTAAACAACCAAATGCACAGAGCAAATCACTCACAGCTCTTGAATGAATAACTTCAGCTTTAATAAGCATGAATGTATGCTATCTATGATAAACTATGCAGTGTTATATTACATTAGATTACTAGAATTCTTCCTGAAATTAAAGCACTGTGTAGGCCTATATAATGTGTATCTTTGTAAATCGTGCGTGTGCGTATGCATGTGTGTGTGTGTGTGTGTGTGTGTGTGTGTGTGTGTGTGTGTGTGTGTGTGTGTGTGTAAATGGTTTCTATCCTATGATTTTTTTTATTAATAGCCTACAGCAAATTGTATTATCGACTGTCGCTATTTGCCAGAAAATAAGTCGCACCTGCGTGTAAGGTCAGGCTACCTGGTCATGTTGAGAGAGACATGCATGTCACATCATTGATACAACTGCATTTTATTTGTAGCCTACATTCAAATTCGTATAAAATACAGGTAAATAATGTATAATTTATTAATAATGTAAAATTTGTAAATGACGAAATGTCTAAATGACGAACGAGGACTCTCTGAGAAAATAACGGAGATTAACATCTGAACTGTCCGTCACACACCACTGGAGACGCAAGTCTCACCTCACTATCAGCTAATCTACATCTTTTCCTGTTGACCCACTCTTCCCCAATTCCTTCCCTCTCTCATGCTGAGATCACTGAAAATACACACACAATCTCTATATTGCAATGTCAATCCACACGATACAGTATTATATGTGTTTGATATCATTTGAAATGTCTCGACTGGTACAAAGATCTCATCCCCACAGAAGTTAACCAAAAGTTAATCAATGTTTTAAGAGTTTGGAGATATCTTGTCTTAGTTTGGTGGGTGTGGCTTTCAGCCATTTGGCCTTTACATCAACACAAGTCTATAGGACTCGTGAACATACGTTTCCATTTGAAAGAGTTTGTGCATTTGTTTCTGGGTATTTAAGGGAATGTTGCAAAGAGCTCAGGGCTTGATACTTTAAACAGGTCAGCCCTTAATGCTTGACGTCTTAAAGATAGCCAGCATTATGTAATTTTCAGAAGTCAGGTATATATTTCATTACTTCAGAGTATTTGATGTTATATATGGATTACCTTTGAATTGATTATGTCATTGGCGTTATGCATTTACCTGACTGTTAATAAATTGATACACTTTGATTGATTCTGACTTGCTCTGGAATTATTCAGGTTGGGTATAATTTCAACAAAGGGTTAAACGGAATAATTAAATGTGTAGTTAAACTATTAAATATAAATGACCAAATAACCAATTGGCATTCTAACCTAAATTCTAAATTACCATTAAATGGAGTCAGATAACGAGGAATTGGAATAAAATCCCCTTTGCCCCGCTGAAAAGACCGAACGCGCAGCGACCTTCACCCGCCGATCGTTGGCCTCCATTGGGACGATTTGGGCGGCCTTACAATAATATACAACAAGAGACAAGTAGGCTATGCGCATTCTACTTGTCCAACATGTCACCATTTACAAAAGACCAATTCAATTAAGCAGAATATTTTTGTAATATTTGGTTGTCTGTGTTTTATTTTGATAATGTGAATGTTTGAGGCGCCGGCGCCAACGTGGATTTTGTCCTCAGCAGGGGAAATAACTTAGCCCTTATACAGCAATTTATCACAATAGGCTACACATGAGTAGGACATCATAATCATCATTGAAACTGTAAAATTTATATTTTAATTTGTGTACATTCAAAATGACTACAATATATCATGCCTTTGAAAAATAAAGAACACATTAGGATGTGCTGCTTTAGCCTCTTCTGGTGCACACCACACACATTAACCAAAATACAGTGAATACCTTCTTGACATGCATGCCTATTTTTAACATTTTGATTATTTGACGTGCTGTAGGCTATTCCAAGTGTTCTGGGGGTATAGGCTATATAGTTGTATAATTTACAACTAATTATATCAATTTATATCTTAATTAACACATATTTTAAAGACTGGGCAACCGAGGTGGACAGCTGTCATGCTGCCACACCCAGCTGATGCGAAGGGTAGGCCTATGTGAATTTATACACAGAAGAAAGCCCTGTCTAGGTTGAGGCTCTGCCCCTGAATGTGTCGAGCCATTCGTTAGTCTGGTTGTTTGATTAATAAAAGATTAAATGTAGCTGCAATAAACGAATATTTTTTTATTCGTTAACAATCCGTACAGCTGTTGCAGTGCAGGACTTTTATTCTGCTATGCTGAAAGGAGGGAGAGCAGTTTGATCTTCGGCCGACCAATCAGCAGACACGGGCGTATAATTACCGCCCACGTGTAGAAATCGAATATTCAAGCTGTTTATTCATTTTCTACCTCTGAACGAAAAACAAAAAATCAAGCTGATTTCTTGTGTTTCGTTTTGTTAAAAAAAAAAATAAAAAAAATAAAAAAACGAAAAATGAGCCATTTTTTGTTTTTGAATACCCGTTTCTATAAGGAAAATCAAATGGCCAAAATATACCCTGACCCATCATAATCTGTTATTCGTTTTAACGGAAGTGAGAGACTAAGTTTTTAATGCTTATATCTCCTAAATGCAAATTTTGTCAATGTTTTGGAACACACCAGCTTATTCATAACTTTAAGGCTGACATTATCATACTAAAAGCTAAAAAACTTCAAGTTTGATTTCAGTGGGCCTTTAAGTGACTGCTTTTGAAGCCGGATTGGCTGTTGTTCAGGAGGTTGTTCTTTGCGAGAAACAGAGAGTTGTTTGAACATTTTTTGCAAGTGACAAAGAAGAGAATAGAAGGTTTTGAGAAGTGTGTGAGAGCCAGAACAATTGTTCATTTTGTTGTGGTTATATGATGTTTTAGCAATGGAAACATTAGCAGAGAAGGAAGAGAGGGGAGACTGATTTAAACTAAGGACAACAGAGTTTTTTGATTTGCACAACTTCCTCTCTGCAGCCCTGAGTCTAGAGCAATTTTTTTTTTAAAAACCAAACCTGGCTCTTCAGCCGTCAACGTTTTGAATCCCGTCTGGCTAACACACTTCCTTTAATGTTTACGCATTTGCTCAGTAGGCGGAGAGTAGGCAGTCTTTTGAGGCAGATCTAAGTGTGAGTCCGCTATACGTCACCAGAAAGAAGTCTGTTGTTATTTTACTGGAAGATCGAGTTGATAAAAAAAAGTTATTTTATTTTTTTAATAAAAAATAAAACAAAAAAAAAAAAGGAAAGGAAACATGCGTGGATAAATAAATCACAATGAGATAAATTCCATGCTCTTAAAATATAAATAGGTGAATGTTATTTCTTATGCTTTGTTGAAAAAATGCATGCTGTTGTCTCATTTTTGTTGTGCATTTATTTTGTTATTGAGAGGAAAGCACACAGCACATTAGAGCTGAAACGATTACTCGAGTAGCTATCGATTCTTTTATCAATTCTTTTATAGATCCACACATCTCTAGTATGCTCATCTCTACTCTTGTTCTTATTCCAAGTTTCCTTCCTGTCCAATAATGTTTTGCTTCTTACAAAAGCCAAAGCCTTCAGAAGACAGTAAAGGCTTATGTCATGCCTGAGCTGAAGCTGAAACATGAAAGTCGCACAACATACATGCAATGTTTAAGCATTATTATTTATATTACTATTATTTTGATTATTATGTTGTAGTTTTAGTTTTGTACTATGTTTACCTTTTTTAAGTAATTTGAAATTGATTTTTATATTTTTATTAATGTTTTTTATTATTATATTTGTTTTTGCATTTTGAATATAATATGGCCATTGAGTGCACTAAATGGGTTTAGTTTTCACAGATATTAATGTATGCAATTTCAGCAATAAAATGTATTTTTTCTAAAAAGGAAACAAATTAGATGTTCATTTTAAGATACCCGTCTTATTTTCTCTTGTATATTTAGAATTGCTTTTTAATAAAGAAAAGTACTTCTTATCGGATTACTCAATTAATCGATGGAATAATTGGTAGAATACTTGATTAATAAAATAATCGATAGCTGTAGCCCTACAGCACATATTTACGTATTCATCTAATATTCGCTCTCAGCAGTGTGGACAGCGTTGGATGTTGGATAACAGTATATTTGATGCTCACATATTTTGAATATTGTTTTATGCCTGAATGAAAAATAACTTCACTGTGAATATATTGTGGTCTTTAAGGGCCTTTCACACTGAGAGCAAATAAACAGTGTGACTGTACGTTGCGATCAGGGCTTGACATTAACTTTTTTGCTCACCAGCCACCGTGGCTAGTGGTTTTCCAAAGTAACTAGCCACTCAGCATTTTCACCGGCCACAATTTTGCGGTTTGGAAATTACATTTTATATGATTAAAGGTGCACTATGTAGTATTTTTGCAGTAAAATATCCAAAAACCACTAGGCCAGTGTTATATATTTTCTTCAGTTGAGTTCTTACAATATCTTAGATGTTTCCAACTATTTGTAAATTGTGAGAAAATTGCGAGTTTAACTGAGGACAGGGACGTTTCAGCATAGCGTTTGATGGAGTCGCCTGTCAATTGAGTCATATCTGCGCTACCCTCGGTTTCGGCTTTTATTTGGCAGGAGCGCTTTACTCTCAGCAGTGTGAACAAGTGAACGCACGGAGTAAACTCATAACATCGTTTTAAACACACTTAAATGTATCTAATATGATAAACAGAGCGGCATTACCTCAAAATCATAACTGGAAGCGTGTGCTCAGCTCCTAAACACTCGGTCCTGCTCTGCTTTAGACTACAGTAACGTTAATAACCAATCGCTCCAGCAGCTGTGCTCAGCTCCTCAACACTCGGTCCTGCTCTGCTTCACTACAGTAACGTTAATAACCAATCGCCCCAGCGGCCGTGGTCAGCTCCTCAACACTTGGTCCTGCTCTGCTTTACACTACAGTAACGTTAATAACCAATCGCTCCAGCGGCCGTGCTCAGCTCCTCAACACTCGGTCCTGCTCTGCTTTACACTACAGTAACGTTAATAACCAATCGCCCCAGCGGCCGTGGTCAGCTCCTCAACACTTGGTCCTGCTCTGCTTTACACTACAGTAACGTTAATAACCAATCGCTCCAGCGGCCGTGCTCAGCTCCTCAACACTTGGTCCTGCTCTGCTTTACACTACAGTAACGTTAATAACCAATCGCCCCAGCGGCCGTGGTCAGCTCCTCAACACTTGGTCCTGCTCTGCTTTACACTACAGTAACGTTAATAACCAATCGCTCCAGCGGCCGTGCTCAGCTCCTCAACACTCGGTCCTGCTCTGCTTTACACTACAGTAACGTTAATAACCAATCGCTCCAGCGGCCGTGCTCAGCTCCTCAACACTCGGTCCTGCTCTGCTTTACACTACAGTAACGTTAATAACCAATCGCTCCAGCGGCCGTGCTCAGCTCCTCAACACTCGGTCCTGCTCTGCTTTACACTACAGTAACGTTAATAACCAATCGCTCCAGCGGCCGTGCTCAGCTCCTCAACACTCGGTCCTGCTCTGCTTTACACTACAGTAACGTTAATAACCAATCGCTCCAGCGGCCGTGCTCAGCTCCTCAACACTCGCTCCTGCTCTGCTTCACTACAGTAAGGTTAATAACCAATCGCTCCAGCAGCTGTGCTCAGCTCCTCAACCCTCGCTCTTGCTCTGCTTTACTACAGTAAGGTTAATAACCAATCGCTCCAGCAGCTGTGCTCAGCTCCTCAACCCTCGCTCCTGCTCTGCTTTACTACAGTAAGGTTAATAACCAATCGCTCCAGCAGCTGTGCTCAGCTCCTCAACACTCGCTCCTGCTCTGCTTCACTACAGTAACGTTAATAACCAATCACTCCAGCAGCTGTGCTCAGGTCCTCAACACTCGCTCCTGCTCTGCTTTACACTACAGTAATGTTAATAACCAATCGCTCCAGCAGCTGTGCTCAGCTCCTCAACACTCGGTCCTGCTCTGCTTTACACTACAGTAAGGTTAATAACCAATCGCTCCAGCAGCTGTGCTCAGGTCCTCAACACTCGCTCCTGCTCTGCTTTACACTACAGTAAGGTTAATAACCAATCGCTCCAGCAGCTGTGCTCAGCTCCACAACACTCGCTCCTGCTCTGCTTCACTACAGTAACGTTAATAACCAATCGCTCCAGCAGCTGTGCTCAGCTCCTCAACACTCGGCCCTGCTCTGCTTCACTACAGTAACGTTAATAACCAATCGCTCCAGCAGCCGTGCTCAGCTCCTCAACACTCGCTCCTGCTCTGCTTTACACTACAGTAACGTTAATAACCAATCGCTCCAGTGGCCGTGCTCAGCTCCTCAACACTCGCTCCTGCTCTGCTTTACACTACAGTAACGTTAATAACCAATCGCTCCAGTGGCCGTGCTCAGCTCCTCAACACTCGGCCCTGCTCTGCTTTACACTACAGTAAGGTTAATAACCGCATGCATGAACGTGATTTCTGCCCGAGCCCTATTTTCCACCAGCTGTGATGAGAAGACCACATCTCCCAAGATGCTGCGCTCACACTTTGCGTCATCAAACTACGCATTTGTTTTGAATAGGCGCCCTCCAGTGGACGGAAAGCTGCATAGTGCACCTTTAAAGTTGACTTTGGCATGCTTAAATTACTTGATTTTGAAGATTTTAAACCCTTTCAAACTTTCACATGCAAATCAAGACTACATTGTCAGCTGGGATGTGCAGGTGGAAAAAAAATCATTCATTCATATCAAGAGGTGGCCATGCTGGATCATTATGCTTTTAATAAGAGGTGTTTATTCAACAGACACAACAGATTCTTTTAAAACTTTGCACTGAAGACGATTTCTCTTTTGTCACCGCGTGGAGACGTGCAACAGCGAACTGAGCGCTCGGAAACAAACGTCAACTAGATAGTGCGCGTATCCAGTGCACGCGCCGAACCCGTCTTTCTGCGCTCACTGCCAAAGGAGTCCTTTGGAAGGCTCACGCGCATCTGTGCGCGTCTGCGCGAGGCAGAAAGGAACGTAGAATGTGAAGTATATCGGCGACTTGGCAGTTGTGTTTCCAATTTGAGCTTGATCTTCAGAAATGCTTGAGAAAGTGCAAACGAAAAATGTAGTTAAGCTAGTAGCGTCACTACTTGTAGCGACGCTATGCCCAACACTGGAGAACTGATTGCACGTGTGACGGAGAGAGAGCACGCTTCTGTTGTGTGTCATTCACGCGATTCCGCCTATCCCGCCTTCACCAACTGCAAGTTGATGGATAAAGAATTGTAATAAAATTGTAATTTTGTGATACGACGGTCTCTGCATTTCTTTTGGTTGTAAGCTGAAATTATATTCAACCCGCCAAAGTGGCTAGTGGGAGTGGCTGCCGTACCCGCCACAGCTGAAATATACCCGCATTTGGCGGGTTGGCGGGTGTTAATGTCAAGCCCTGGTTGCGATGACAATCTTGAATTCAAACAATAAATCCCTATGGAGCTATTCACACTTTTCTGACTTTCTTATTCACATTTTCTTCCCCAACCAGTGTGTCGATTGTGTCACTATGAAACTAGCTGTCCAATTAGATTTGAGCTTACCTGAGCTGCTGCTGTTGCACAATGGTGTGAGAGTGGTGCCGCTGTTCTGAGAACTTGTGTAAACACAGAAGTATTCCTGAAGAGAGAAGAGATTGAAGAGAAGACAATCTGAATTTAAGACATTTTAAGACTTTTTAAGGACCACCCCAACTACAGTGTCCTGGTAGTCAAGTCAAGCCAAGTCAACTTTATTTATACAGCGCTTTTCGCAATGCCAATTGTTTCAAAGCAGCCTCACAGTGTTAACAGGAAAATAATGCAACAGAATTTGACTCGGCTGTACAGTCGTTCTGGAAAAAACGGTGATGTTATCATATTTTAATTATTAGATAGTGTCAATGTAGGCAGATCAGTAATATAGTTGATACAGTTAATTTGGTAATTAATGTTATTTGTATATTTAGTTGAATAACTTTGATCATAATGTTAGTGTCCCCAACTGAGCGAGCCAAGCCAAAGGCGACCAAAGGAACCGAAACTCCATCAGGACATGATGGAGAAAAATAAACCTTAGAGAAACCAGACTCAGTTCTCCTCTGGCCTATTAACACACAGTGGAGGATTATTATTCTGGACACCGCACAGGTCAGAAATCATATTAGATCTAAAAATATTCAAAATGTTTGGGTATCACGCAAGAGACGGGTTTATTGAGGATGGTGCATCGAGTAGGCCTATCGCGATAGTATTGATTAAATCAATTAATCCCCCAGAAAAAAAATATGAGCTCAATAATTTGCACGCTTGTTTGTTTTCCTCATCTCTCTCACTTACTGCGCACCTCGTCTGTTTGGGGAGGTGATGAGACGTCAGGCTCGGCCAGATTCGTCTGGAACTCAAGCTTCTTCGGTTGCGGAGCCACATGCAAAGTTACAAAATTTGACGTGCACAGCGGCAAGCGAAACGGGGTCTTAAACGAGGCTTAAAGCTACACTGAAGTTGGCAGTTTGTTAAATGCAAGTTAATTCTTCAGTTCAATCTTTGTGTGCTAAAAAGGCACATCAGTTCCTGTAGAGATAGCAATACACAATCTCCTTTCTTTGCCAAATAAATGAAAAGCATGTCTTCTCTCTTGTGTATCAAAATCTCACCGAGCTTTCCTTAGAGAGGAAGCTATATAGTATCATATGCTGAAATACATTTCTGGAGTGTTAATGATTAAAAGAAAACAACAACAACAACAACAACAACAACAACAACAACCGCACAGAGCCGAAAACACTGTGAGCCTAAAACCATGATACGAGCCAAACCGTGGGTTTTGTGAACCGTGCCACTCCTAATATGCACATAAAACACAATCATCCTTTGCATTTTGCATCCATTTTATTTATTGTTTTTGGTATTTATTCAAGTGCATTTTTTGTTAACAGACTGAGTGCCCATTGCTTTTATTGTTTTTGGTTGTTTTGTTCATTTTAATTGTGGATATTTAAAATGTTTTCCGTTTTCAGTGTTAAATATAGCCTGACAAGCCAGACCCACATCAAGATGTTTGGTCTGGAAACTCTCCATTGACGGCTCAGTCCGAGGGGCGGATAAACGGTTGTCTGTCAAACTCCCTCTGCACGCGATAGGATAGCGCTACACCAACCAGAGCAACGGAGGTGAAGCAGAGCTCGCTGAAGCTAGTGAACATGTGAAGATTAAACTTTCACCGTATCCGGTCGGCTAAACTCCGAACACATCTTCCCTTCTTCAGAATGACTTCAGTGCCGTTCTTTGTTCTTTTCTCAGAGAAAAGCTGAACTCAAGTCTTCCGGAGTCGCAGTCAAAGCTTCTATGTTTACTAGAAGCACACAAGCGCAACTCGGCCGTCATTATGTAACTAATACACTACAGTGTCCGAGTAAACCGTTCACACACACACACACACACACACACACACACACACACACACACACACACACACACACACACACACTCATGTCTTGTGTTTCCTCTGTAACTAATACACTACAGTGTCCTAGTAAACCGTTCTGTCCTCTCAATGCAGTGTGTTATCAGGTTCACACACACACACTCATGTCTTGTGTTTCCTCTATAATTTCATTTGGCCCTGCAGCTCAGGCTGGAAACCTGTAAATATCTCTATTCTGCTTCTGTTCCCAATGTTCAGGGGACCAATCACAAACAGGCTTATCCACCTGGTGTGTATTATAAAATAATAATATGGTTGTTTTTATGAATTAAATTGATTTAGTAGCTAGTAGCCTCCTATGTAGTAGAGGTGCAACAATACAGTTAGTCCACGGTTCAATACATACGTGGGTTTTTAATAGGGCTGGGCGATAAATCGATTTTATTGATTAATTCGAGTTTGTAGTTTCATGTCGATTTTTGTGAATGAAAATCGTTTTTTTTTCAATCCGCCGACGCTCCCTCTGGGCTCCCGTAATGGCTGAGCGCTCCCCCGCGTGTTCGCCAGTGCCACAGAGATACACAAACAACAAGGACAGCGTCTCAACATACAGTGTCATTGGTTCAGTTTTTCACAGAACTGTTAACAATAACCCGCTGCAAAGTGTGTTAAAGTCTGAACGGAGCTGCGCTCATTTGAGCTGCGCGGACAACGAATGCAGCGCGAGCTCACACACGGGCCGATCTCGTGACAGACACGATACACAGCGCTGGAGATCCAGAGAACGGCGGCAGTCTTTCGAATCAGCTTTGACTGCGACTCTGGAAGACTTGAGTTAAGCTTTTCTCTGAGAAAAGAACAGAACGGCACTGAAGTCATTCTGAAGAAGGGAAGATGTGTTCAGAGTTTAGCCGACCGGATACGGTGAATGTTTAATCTGTCAGCGAGCTCTGCTTCACCTCCGTTGCTCTGGTTGGTGTAGCGCTATCCTATCGCGTGCAGAGGGAGTTTGAAAGACACTTATTTGTACACTTACTGCACTTATTTCCAGCACTTCAAAGCTCTAAATATCTAAAATATGCTATTTTTAATGTGATGGTTTGTAAAATTAAAAGTTTAAAGGGGTTTTGTGAAATAAATAGCATTTTAGTTAATTTTTTTAAATGTTTAATCCATTTTGTGGCAAACAAGCATTTTTTATTAAAAAGATATGCAGTGCCCACCACTATAACCAGCAGGAGAAGAGCACGTATTGATTTATTAGCCTTTCCACTCCCTAATATATGGAGAAAAGTACGAAGTCACCAAGTCTCATGAAAAACTAAATGACACAGAAAGCAAGTAAAGAGCTCATTTTATAATAACTGAAGCTGTCGGTCAGTTCAGTGTGAGAATATTGAAGAACAATGGTAATCTATATTTAATAATATCATTAGCATATTATTAAATAGCATAACATTTAAATTTTCCCTATACTTTTTTGCACATTACTGTTGTTAATAAAAGTTAATTTGATCTGCATATCAACTAATAAACCTTTGATATGTATACTGTATATTGCAAAAGATTTGGTGCCCATTTATACTGTGGGATGGTCTGGGTTATTCACATGCTGAAAGTTTGGCACCCCAGGTAGGCACTCTACCAAGCCGAAAATATTTTACCTAAACAAAATAAAGCTAAAACTTGTTTTTAACAATTTCTTTGTCATGCAGATTGATTTTAAGTAGGAGAAAAAAAAAAAAGAAAAAAAAAAAAGATTAAAATCGTAAATCGAATTTTTAGGCAAAAAATCTGGGATTGTTTTTTTTTGGCCATATCGCCCAGCCCTAGTTTCTAACCACGGTTTTTGGCTGGTAAGGTTCTGATGGCTTGTTAAAGCAGGTTAAGGAGAGAATTTTTTTTTTAATTGCAATACTCTTTCTTTATTTTACTTAAAAGAATTGAAAAGCCTTACTTAAACTTAACTTTACTTAAAAAAATAAAATAAAAAACATGTGTAGCTACACATACCGAGTGTATTGTATAATATAAAATAATTATATATAAATATTTACACTGGGAGCTCAGAGCTGCACAGCAGCATTTAAGTGTGAGATTGAATGAATAAATGTAAAAATAAAACACTATAGACTTCACTATGAAATATACATTGATTCTCATCTGCATTAGATTTTCAGTCAAGAGTGAGTGATTTTCTCTGTTGTTGCATTAACATTAAAGGGATTGTCAAAATGAATACTCTGTCTTAGAGAAATTAATACAGGTTTGGAACAATTAGAGGGAGTAAATAATGACAATTTTAGAGGTGAACTGTCCCTTTAAGGACAGCGTGTTTAAGATCTGCGTGCATCTGATATACAGACGCCGATTTTACTTTCACTTTAGTCAGTAACTGACTGTGTTGTGTAAACCTTGTGTGTATTTGACAGTATTAACGAAATAAGACTATCAACTCCAATAATCACTTGTGTTTAATGACAAGCTTGGAAAAGCTCATGTAAAACAGTAGCCTAGAAATCTAGACGCACCCTAGCGGCAGCAAATTTAATCTGCCGCGAGTGTGGTCTAGCAACTCTCAATACCCTTCTGAGCTGTGTTCCTCACGATCTGGACGGCCAATCACATCGTGTATAGAGTCGGTGGGCGGGGCCATAATGACGACGGCCGAGTTGCGTTTGCGTGCTTCTAGTAAACACAGAAACTGGCGAACGGCGGCGGTCTGTCGAATCAGCTTTGACTGCGACTCTGGAAGACTTGAGTTCAGCTTTTCTCTGAGAAAAGAACAGAACGGCACTGAAGTCATTCTGAAGAAGGGAAGATGTGTTCGGAGTTTAGCCGACCGGATACGGCGAATGTTTAATCTGTCGGCTCTGCTTCACCTTCGTTGCTCTGGTTGGTGTAGCGCTATCCTATCGCGTGCAGAGGGAGTTTGACAGAAAGCCGTTTATTCCTACTGGTGAATATTACAGTGAGAACACATCACAGACAGAGGCAGATTAAGGCAGCTCTGGTATAACGTCGATAACGCTTCTATAAATGACTTACAGTTTCTTCACAGTTATTGATGTATCCCTAAAGTACTGAAAAAAGGCCCCGTTGGGTAGCGGTACCGGTTAAAGTGTGAACGGTACCCAACACTAGTTGTTCTCTGACATTACAGTACAGTACAGATGCTTCGAGTGTTTGGTGTCCCTTTAAATCTGTGGATATACGGCTGCTCACGGTGTGGCTCGTCAGGTCTCGAGTTATTGTGGTCTTCTGCGTCTCGTACAGGATTAGGTCTGCAGCGTCCATTACATCTAGCTGCACAATTGAAGGTATAGTATTTTAAAAACAGAATAAAAAACAGCATAAAATATTTGCAAATGCATAAATCTAATATGATACACATCCATAGTGTCTATCCACCTTATTTCACAATGCTAAAGTAACCTATTTTCTTTGAATGTGCAAGATTTCTGATTCATCAGCACCTTGTTTTACCACCTTATGAGTAAAATAATGATATTCTATATGATTATAAATAAGCACAGTTATTTTCCTGTTTCACCGCTTATTTTACATGAGCAGGCTGAAATGTACCTCTAAATGTTTCCATATCAATTTGCAGTTTTCACTTTAATCCATATATTACTTTATTATGCTAACAAAACAAAAAATAGTAAAGATAAGATTCTTTTATTCCTTTATGTTTTTATTCTGGTATTCCAGCCGTAACCAAACACGTTTAATTATTCTCTTAAATTAATATGACAAATTTGACAGGTAAAAAATTGTAACGTTACTGTAACAGTCAATATATTAATAATTAGAAATCTTTATTTAACCTAGGCTCAAGTATAAAGTCAGACATTAAATGTTTAAGATAATACATACATTTTGTTTTTAAATATTATTATTAAATGGGTTTAAAAGTATAGATAGACTAAGGGTTGTCTATCTATTTAGTCAGTGGTCTATACACTATAGGCCACTGACTAAATATTGTTTTATTTGAAAGATTTGCATTACAATAATTTTTATTTTGTATTAAATACTTTTGCTTTTAAATGCATCTGAATCTGTAATGATAAAAGCTCAATTAATCATGTCACAACACACATTCAAGGCAATCTGAGGCTTTATAAAAAGCTGCAATCCTCAACGACGTGAATATTGTTCTGAAACAAGTAGTTGTTTATACTTATTCTTAATAATTATAACTTTTCACTAATAAACGCGTTTTATTCAGTTTCCGGGGTCACGTTACCATGACGAGACTCGCGCTGGGCTGTGTAACCTTAAATATATATTTAACGTCTGCTAACAGAAAACCAAGTGCAGACAAAAACATAGGTATCGCTAATTTGCATTTATTAATATATAAAACGTAACGTACTTACCTACTAGGCTGCTGGCTGCTGTTTGACTGGACCATCGCACTCCGGCCGGATCTCTCGACTGCGCGTGCGCGACATTAACCAATCAGACGACGGCGCGCCATTTTCAAACCGTCCACGCCCATTAATGTGTAAATAGCTGTGTCTCATTTCAGAAGGCCGCGTCCTCCGGAGGTCGCATTCGAAGGGTGCATACGTCATAAGGCCGTCTCATTTAAAAAAAGTGAGTAGGACTCTCCAAATGCGACCTTCTTTCACAGGAATTCGGAGTGTGCTGAGGTGCAGCCTTCGCGGCTGGAGATAACCCACAATTCTTTGCGTCTCAGTTAACAACCGTCATATTTTTTTATATATATTATATAAAAAAACGGCACCACCGCCAGATATACATGCGAGCATAGGTGTGGTGTTTAAATTAAGTAGTTCAAGCTTTTTTTGTTGTTTTTTTAAGCTCTATTACCTCAAACAGATAGTTGTGGTAAACAGGATTAAAACTGTTTAGTGCATTTTAAACGTTTAGAACAGTACACTGCTGTCAAGACAAGAAACATTTCATAGTCATTTTCAAGTTATAAATAATTTTCATTCATATAACTGGCGTGAGAGCGCAACGAGGCTTACTTGTTGCCATAGCAACATAATACTTCCTGCCTGTGTGTCCTACGAAGGACGTCTCGTTTAATTCTGATTGAGGACACTCCGTATACTGCATCCTACACAGGACGTGTCCTCCGGAGGACGCAGCCTTCGAAATTTAATGAAATGAGACACAGCTAATATGTGTACGCCAGCAGTGGCAGATCCCACCGATAGACGGCAGTGGTGAGATACACACAAACACACCAGAACACTGGTTTACCTACTTAAAGGGACAGCCAATCAAAAAGCAGGAGGATGTTCTCTAGGTTCACACAGATGATTTCACGATGTTTGAATTACAAGGACATGTCCTTTGTCCTTATAATCCCAAATGTCCTTGTAATGCTGGTGAGTAAACTGGTGTAATCCACTAAAACCAACACACACACACACACACACACACACACACACACACGAATACATTCACTCTCTCTCTCTCTCACACACACACACATTCAAGAATACAAACACACACACTCACTGGTACACACACACACACACACACACAAAATCAAACACTCTCTCTCTCTCTCTCACACACAGTGTCATACACTGCCCCTAAACCTACCCATCACACACACACACACACACACACACACACACACACACACACACACACACACACACACACACACACACACACACACACACTCTCTCTCTCTCTCTCTCTCCCTCTCTCTCTCTCTATCTCTCTCTCCCTCTCTCTCACACACACACACACACACACACACACACACACACACACACACACACACACATTCAAGAATACAAACACACACACTCACTGATACACACACACACACACACACACACACACACACACACACACACACACACACACACACACGCACACACTCACACGAATATATTCTCTCTCTCTCTCTCTCTCTCTCTCTCTCTGAGTGAATGCGGGGGTGTGTGGGAGTTGAGCGTGTCGGTGAGAGCGTCTATGAGAGCGATTGTTGAAAACTCTGTCTTCAATACACTTTTACTGTTCTTTTTCCCCCAACTTTTTATTTTTTATTCTTTCCCCTTCGCTGGACAGTCTTGTATAAGGTAGAAGAGAAATAGTTTTGTTTTCACTTGCGCGGTTTTTCAGACGCCGAAATGGCGTCTGTTCCCGTGCAAGGAACGTCAGCTCTGTCACTCCGAAATGGGTGCAAATGTGTACCAGAGGCCGGAGTGACAGTGGAAGAACTACTCATAGTTGTAGGAGAGCAGGTGGGCTTTGAGAACGTAATTTCGGCCTCACAGATGAACAAATCTATCGTTGTGTTTTTAAAATCAGACTCCATGGTTAATCAGCTGACTGTGAGCGGAATATGGGTGAAGGAAAAGTTTGTCACGGTAACCCCGCTATCCGCTCCAGCAACTAAAATTATTATTTCAAACGTCCCGCCGTTTATATCTAATGAGACCATTACGAAAGAACTGCAGAGGTTTGGAAAGATTTCAAGCTCTGTCAGAATGATCCCTCTCGGATGTAAAAATAATGCGCTCAAACATGTTCTTTCTTTTAGACGTCAAGTATTGATGTTTTTAAACTCACCAGAGCGTACTTTGGAAGTTTCTTTCCGTGTTAATCACGGGGAGAATTCGTACATGGTTTACGCCAGCACTGAGACCCTGAAGTGTTTTGAGTGTGGTGACTTGGGCCATAAACGCTTCGCGTGTCCGCATAAAGATGATCAGCGCGCGTCTACATCTCGTGGTGATGTAAATAATACTGAGATTACTGACCAACAAAAGAGCGAAAGTAAAGAACAGAGGAAAGAGGGACAGGAGGAAGGAGCCACGGAGGAAGGCAAGATGCAGGAGGTGAGTGCGATTCATTTAAATGCTGAGAGTGTGGAGCAACATGGATGCAACTCTGTTTCTGATAAATCTGGAAATGTAATAGATGATATTGACAAGGGTGAGGCCCAGAGTGCTGTTGTAAACGTGTGTGAAGGCAAGGATGTTGCACAAGAGGAAGACTTGGAGGATAATATGGCTGATGAGATGGATAGTTTATCTCAGTGTACTGAGGATGGAGACGATGATCAGTGGGCAGATGGTTCAAGAGGAACTGATATGTATACTGTTGACCAAATTAATGCTTTTTTAGATAAAACAAAAGGAAAAGTTGGTGTTGAAGTAAGTAACTACTTTCCTGATACTGAGAAGTTTATTGCTTCTGTAATATGGGCTAGGAAAGTGGCTAGCAATGAGGAACTCTCACAACAGAAGAGGTTTCGCCTTAAGAAGCATATGACTGTTCTTAAACAAGGCAAAAAGGCAGGGAAAGCGAGGGGGAAAACTAAATAATTTAAATGGCTTGTTTCCTTTTCTTTCTGTATTTTCATCTTCCTTTTTCCTTTTCTTATGGAGATCTTGAGGGTGGGATCAATTAATGTAAATGGAATGAGGGATGGGAGAAAGAATGGTTTAATGTCAGAAATTATATGACTGAAAGATCTTAGTGTTGTTTTTTTGCAAGAAACCCATAGTAGTCAAGATAATGAGATAGATTGGGGCTAGTGGTGGGAAGGAGAGAGAATTCTTAGTCATGGGACTAACTTAAGTGCTGGAGTCGCTGTGCTCTTTTCCCCTGCTCTCAAACCAAATATTTAATCAATAAATGAAGTGATACCAGGGAGATTATTGTTTGTAAGGGCTAAAATAATTAATTTAATTTTCTTGTTTGTTAACATCTATGCCCCTAATATAGGAGCAGACAGAGTACAGCTTTTTACTAAACTCGAGCGTATTTTAAAGCAACAGCAGGATGGGGACTTTATTGTATTAGGAGGAGACTGGAACTGTTCGCTAGACTTTGTACGAGATAGGAATGGGGAAGAACCTCATGCACAGTCAGCTAGAGTTTTAGCTAATATAATAAAAAATCAAAAATTTTCAGATGTATGGAGAGAGTATAATCTAACAGCACGGCAGTATACATGGATGAAAGTTGGCAATGGCAATGTTTCTGGGGCACGACTGGACAGATTTTATATATCACAAAATATGAGAAATAAGATTATTAATACAGCTTTTATCCCTACAGCTGTTTCGGATCATAAACTTATCACAATTGAGTGTGTTTTGACTGAAAGAAAGCATACGAGTTATTATTGGCATTTTAATGTTAAACTTCTGCAAGATAAAATGTTTTGTGAGAATTTTAAATTGTTTTGGGAAAGTTGGAAAAGTGAAAAATGTCTTTATGAAAGTATTACTCAGTGGTGGGAAGTCGGTAAAGGGCACATCAGAGGGTTTTGTCAACAATATGCATCTTACTCTTCTTTAATGTTCAAAAAGACAGTAGAGGGGTTGGAAAAAGAGATTATGGACATTGAAAAGAGAATGAATGATAATTCATTCTACAAGAACTGTGGACTGAAAGAAAAAATCAGCTGAGCTCCTTTTTAAATGAAAAGGTTAAAGGAGCTCTTGTAAGAAGTCGCTTTCAAACAATAAGAGATATGGATGGACCTTCTTCTTTTTTCTTTAACTTGGAGCGAAAAGCAGGACAAGATAAACTGATGTATGTCTTAAAGGACAATAATGGACATAACACTTCAGACCCAGTGGTGATGCGCAAACTTGCTGTGGATTTTTATTCCAATTTATACGCTGCTGATAATTCAGATGAGCAATGTAGAAATGAACTGCTACAAGATCTTCCTGTTCTGACAGAGGAACATAAGACATTTTTAGAGACTGAGCTCACTTTTAAAGAGGTTACTGATGCTGTTTTGGGACTTTCCTCAGGACGTACACCTGGACTGGATGGTTTACCTGGCGAATTTTATAAGGTTTTTTGGGATGTTATTGGATATGATTATTTTGAGGTAATTCAAAAATGTTTTAATGATGGGATACTACCTTTGAGTTGTCAGAGGGCAGTTTTGACGCTCCTTCCAAAAAAAGGTGACCTAACTCTTTTGAAAAATTGGAGACCTGTAGCAATTTTATGCTCTGATTACAAAATCTTTTCCAAATGTTTGGCTAATAGGGTAAATGGCGTATTATATACAATTATACATAAAGATCAGTCTTATTGTATAAAAAATAGATCTATAATAGATAACTTACATTTGGTAAGAGATACTTTTGATTTTGTCTCTGATAATAATGCTAATGTAGGGTTTCTGTCACTAGACCAGGAAAAGGCTTTTGACAGAGTTGATCATACTTTTCTTTTTGATACCTTAAAAGCTTTTGGTTTTGGGGACAATTTTATTTAAAATATCTAAAATAAGACTGCTGTATGCTGGAGCACAATGTATGATTAAAATAGCTGGTGGCCTTAGTATTCCTGTATAAGTAAACCGAGGAATTAGGCAAGTTTGTCCTATTTCAGGCCAACTCTGTAGTATAGCCATTGAGCCTTTATTATGTAAATTGAGAAGACAGCTAACTGGTTTACAAGTCAATACTTTGGATCGTAAGTGTCTTATCAAACTCTCTGCATATGCAGATGATGTCACGGTTTTAATTAAAAATAATAGTGATGTTCAGGGTTTAGAAAAAGCTTTGGAGTGTTATGGGAAAGCATCCTCAGCCAAAGTTAACTGGCAAAAAAGTGACGCTTTGTGGTGTGGTCAAGATTTTATTAGTCCTTCACTACCTGGTGGTTTGCAGTGGGGGAAAGCAAGTTTTAAATATTTAGTTTTTTTTTTAGGGACCGATGAATATAGAAAAAAGAATTGGGAGGGTCTTGTGGAAAAAGTGTGTGCTCGGTTGTCTCACTGGAAATGGTTGCTACCCCAGCTGTCCTATAGGGGGAGAATCCTGGTCTGTAACAACCTGGTTGCATCATCTCTGTGGCACAAAATGATGATCTTAGAGCCCCCAGAAGACCTAGTGAAAAGAATTCAACAGCGTCTGGTGAATTTCTTCTGGTCAGGACAACATTGGTTGAAGGCACCAGTGCTTTATCTACAAACACACGAAGGAGGGCAGGGGTTGGTCGACATTAGATCCAGAGTCAGAGCGTTTAGACTCCAGACGGCTCAGAGACTGTTATATGGGGAGGATGTAAGCTGGGCTGGGGTAGCTTGTGCCCTCCTGAAGAGAGCGGGTAACATGGGTCTAGACCGCCACTTGTTTCTTATGGACACAAAAAAACTAAACCTAACTGGATTAACATCTTTTTACCGATCAATGTTAACATCATGGACATTGTTCAGTTTTTTCCGGGAGCCAAATGGTGAGAAGGGGCTATGGCTGAGAGAAGAACCATTGTTTTTAATTCAGTATCCCTCAGAAAAGCATTGTGGACTGCAAATGTTACAAAAATTGGACATTTTGTTTCTGAGGAAGGATGGATCTCATCTGAGAAGTTGGCCTCAAAACTGGGCATACGATCGGTTCAAGTGGTTGAAAGAATGTTGACTCAAATTCGTGAGTTTTTATCACCAGACTACAGACTGCTTTTAGAGAAACCTGTGGAAGAGGATGAGTTTTCGTTTTTCCCAGAGCTAAATTTCTCTCCTGATGTTAGAAAATGGCAAGAAATGGAGAATGGTCTGCTTTCCTTCAAGACACCTCAGCTGGGATTTTTTAGTGACGCTGGAAAGAAGGCCATCTATTCACTGTGCGTTAAAGTGTCACATATTCTACAGCTTCGGAGTGTGAGAGAGTCTAAATGGCAAGAGATCTTTGGGCCAGGCGTCTCCCCTAAAGGCTGCTGGAGGACCTTGTACAAACCTCCCATTGAGAAAAGAACTGGAGATCTGCAATGGAGGATAGTGCATGGTATAATAGCCACAAACAGACACAGAGCACACCTTGATCCACAGGTTGGGGAGGGATGTCTTTTTTGTGGAGAGCAAGAAATGGTCTTCCATCTATTTTTTAACTGTGTGAGATTACAATTATTAATTGCTAAAATGGAAGAGTGGTGTCAAATCCTGGGGGAGGTATTTACACCTGAAATGTTTATTTATGGGCCAAAATACAGCAGAAGTAGAATGAGGAGTCATGTTTTATTAAATTTTTTATTTGGACAAGCTAAGATGGCTATATGGTTATCAAGGAAAAGTGAAATGAATGATACAGGATCAACTGATGTTCTTTTAATATTAAAGGGATTAATAAAATCCCGTATTAAAATAGAATATAGTTATTATAAATTGACAAATAATCTGCAGCTGTTCAATTATAAATGGGGAGTGAATCAGTGTATTTGTGAAGTTGACTCTGAAGAAGTTTTGCAAATGTTTATTTGAGAAATTTTTTGGGTGTTAAACAATGCTCAAAAGTGTGTGAATATTTTTTTTAATATTATTTTAAAAAAAATGTTTAATCTGTTTTTATTAGTTTTTTTGTAATAAAGAGACCTTAAAAGTCAAAAAAGCACTCTCTCTCTCTCTCTCTCTCTCTCTCTCTCTCTCTCACACACACACACACACACACACACACACACACACACACTCAAGAATACAAACACACACACTCACTGATACACACACACACAAAATCAAACACTCTCTCTCTCACACACACAGTGTCATACACTGCCCCTAAACCTACCCATCACACACACACACGTTCAAAC
>NC_090196.1:35269885-35284885 GCF_024679245.1 Pseudorasbora parva | reverse complement strand
AAGCCTTTTTAACTAGTGGAGACCATTCACTCACACACACACACACACACACACACACACACACACACACACACACACACTCACTCTCTCTCTCTCTCTCTCTCTCTCTTTTTACACACAATCTCTCTTTCTCTCTCTCTCTCTCTCTCTCTCTTCTCTCTCTCTCACACACACACTCTCTCACGAATACATTCACACACACACACACACAACCTCTCCCTCTCTCTCTCTCACATTCACACACACACACACACACACACACACACACACACACACACACACACACACACACACACACACACACACACACACACACACACACACAGATATATCCACACACACGCTCACGCATTCACTCACACGCTCACGCATTCACTCACACACGCTCACGCATTCACTCACACACGCTCACGCATTCACTCACACATTCACTCACACAAGCTCACACATTCACTCACACACACAAGCTCACACATTCACTCACACACACGCACACATTGACTCAAACACGCTCCCACATTCACTCTCACACACGCTCACACATTCACTCACACACGCATTCACTCACTCACACACGCTCACGCATTCACTCACTCACACACGCTCACGCATTCACTCACTCACACACGCTCACGCATTCACTCACTCACACACGCTCACGCATTCACTCACTCACACACGCTCACGCATTCACTCACTCACACACGCTCACGCATTCACTCACTCACACACGCTCACGCATTCACTCACTCACACACGCTCACGCATTCACTCACTCACACACGCTCACGCATTCACTCACTCACACACGCTCACGCATTCACTCACACACACACACACACACACACACATTCATGTACATGCAAAGCCTTTAATGTCAGAATGAGGAAATGATGACAAGCTACAGCTGCTTTTTCTGACACAATCACGAATGTTAGCCCAGAGCAGGGGTGTCCAGACTCGGTTCTGGAGGGCCACTGTCTTGTCCTGCAGAGTTCAGCTCCATCTGGCCTCAGCACTCCTGCCTGGAAGCTTCTAGTACGCCTTGATTAGCTGATTTAGCTGTGTTTGACAGGGGTGGAGCTGAACTCTGCAGGACAGGACAGTGGCCCTCCAGAACCAACGTTACACACCCCTGGTGTCTCTTCAGAAGACTGGACTAAACCAATCCATTCATATGGACTTATTTTACTTATTTATCTCTTTATGAAAGTTCTGAAGCCTCAGAGTTTAGGTTGAACATACTTTCAATGGAGGGACAGAAATCTCTCAGATTTCATTACAAAATGTCTTAATTTGTGTTCTAAAGATGAACGAAAGTCTTATGAGTTTAGAACGACATAAGGGAGAATAAATAACAATATACATTATTGGGTGAGTTAACCCTTTAAAATATCCAAACCATTAGAGTGATGCCGTAGTAGTGCTAGAGTAATTGAATTAGGGCTGGGGTCAGAAGCATGTAACTGCCTCCAGATCTTCTTTGCCATTTTGAACAGTTAGTAAGATTTTACTCCAATGGTAATAAAGAAACAATACCTCCGTCTCTGAGAGGTGGCAAATAAGCAGATGAGCGAGTAAAAAAAGTCACAGGTTTTGACCATGTTAATGTTTTGAATTTAATATTTTGAACAGCTTTGATGTCAATGTAAACAGCAAAGCATTTTGGTTATCTTGCCACTGATGCAGATACTACAGTTAATGTATGTCAGACAAAACAAAATGGCCAATCACTGCAGCAACTTCAGCTTTTTCTTCATATCAGCCGATGTTCCCACGACCTTCAGCACTTCCGGTCACTAAAAACAAGAAACCAGTGCAGTGTGAAATGCTTAATATTTAAAACATGTTGACATAAATTGTTACAATTTTGGTTCACAAAAATAAACTAGAATCAACATCATGACCTGTTTTTACCTCAACAGCCAAGCCTGAAAGTTTAAAGATTTTCACTGAGCACGTTTACATGCACACCAGTAAGCTGACAACGTCCGAATATCTGACTCTGAGTTTTTCAAATGTTAGTCAGTTGTGATGTTAATAAAGCGTGTCAGCGGGAGATTTACGGCTCATATTATCCCTCATCAGTTCCAGATGCAGCGTTCTGACTGAACCTCTTCTACTTCTGCTAACTGAGATGAGAGTAACACATCTTTACAATTTTCTGGGTCTTAAAAAAGTCTGTGTTTGTGATATATGTCCATATTTCATAGCTCGCTCGCTCGCTCTGGATGTGTTTAAATCTGCTAAATTTGTGTTTTTGTCCCCTATCACACATGCGCTCTTCAATAAGCCGACAGAAAGCAGGTTAATGCATTTACATGCAGCGCGATATCAGGGTAAGAGGCAAAAAACGACCTGTCCCGACCGGTTTATGCTTACGCCGTTTATGACCTTACTCCGATAAAAGAAAACGGGTTACTGTGTTTACATGACCATGTTCATTTTCAGCTTATTAGGCATTTTTATTTGATTTCTTTATTCAGAAAGAATAGGCTATTTAATGTTTAGGGTCTATGTTCGCAAAGAACCTATTAAAGCACTAAGACATTGGAACAGTATAGCTAACATTCACATTTGAATATTTATCGCAAGTCATATCGTCATCGCAATATTAAACACTGTTATCGCACATCTCAACTTCTCCTCATATCGTGCAGCCCTAGAATCACAAGACCGCTTACTTGGCAGAAGGAACCACACCATTGGAAAAAAATGAAATGGTAGATTATTAAGCGGGACAGCGTAGCTACAATTCATGTGGCACGTCACATCACATATGTTATGCGTGCTTAATGAGTCAAATGTTTTTTTCTTTTGTTTTTTTAATGATTTGTTTTAAATAATCTACTTATGTATTAATTACACTTAATTGCTTTGGTCTTTCTTGAGGGTGCTCAAGCACCTGTTAGCCTCTCCTTAGCGCTGCCCATGCCCATGGAGTAGATCAAGTCCATCAACACCTCAAAGCTTAGTCCTAGAGCTCATCCTGGGTCCACATTTCATTCAGTAACATTTAGGCTGTTTTGATTTAGATGCTGTTTATTGCTGATGATCACACAATTTTTCATATGCATCTGCTTATTTGAGGCCGCTCGTTTCTGTTTTTTTCTTCGCCTGTGTTTTGATCAGGAGATTCTGTACTCGTTCTGGAGATGTGTCATAGATCCTCCTGCCGTATATCAGTGAAAACAGGGAAATCCGGAAAATATTTGACAACGGCAGGGAAGCATTTTCCCCTTTTATACAGTATATGTTTCCCATAAAAGACAAGATAACAAAAAAAAAAAAATCACTCCCTGCTCTTGACTGAATGACTTTACAGTAATAAGGGTTATTTGTTCTTATTTCATTACAGACTGTCTTTAACAATATTTAAAATTTATATGAGTTAGCCTTTTCAGAGTCAACCTTACTTATTAAGGTTACATTGATCAAAAACAACAAAAACAATCACTAGGCCTATTCTATTTTATTTAGAAACCGATCGATAGAAAAAATCCTTAGCGTGGAGCCCTGCTTGCTTCACACACATTCACTCACACACACACACATTCACTCACACACACACACACACACACACACACATTCACTCACACACACACACATTCACTCACACACACACACATTCGCTCACACACACACATTCACTCACACACACGCTCACACACACAAACACTCCCTCATGAATACATTCACACACTCTCACTCATACACACACTCATATATACACACACACACTCTCACTCAGTAATACTTTCAAACACTCTTACTCATACACACACTCTCACTCACGAATACATTCACACACACACACTCTTACTCAAACACACACACAAATACATTCACACACACTCTCACTCAGACACACACACACACACACACACACACATTCTCTCTCACACACGCTCACACATTCACTTACACACACACACACGCTCACGCATTCACTCACACACGATCACACATTCACTCACACACACACACAGCCCCTAAACCTACCCATCACACACACACACACCGCCCCTAATAAACTAATGGGTAATGTCCTCATATGTCACCCTCTCCTGTCTTTTCTGTAATACCTGTGTCATTACACATTTTTGTCCTGATATGTCACAAAAACAAGCACACACATTCACTCTCACACATTCACTCACACACACGCTCACACATTCAATCACACACACACACATTCACTCACACACACACTCGCTCACACAAACACACACACATTCACTCACACACACGCATTCACTCACACTTATACATTTATACACACACACATATATACACTCTCACTCACAAATACATTCACACACACTCTCACTCATACACACACACACTCACTCACGAATATATTCACACACTCTCACACACACTCACAAATACATTTACACACACTCTCACTCATACACACACAAATTTATGCTGCATTTCATTTACTCAGAACCTCAAACCCAAACTTACTCACACACGACTGTTTCCTTCAGGAGACACAAATCTATGAGCTTATGATCCTCAGTGTCTGCTAGAGGACTGAATAGATCTGAGCAGAACCATATTCTCCTTTCAGCACAACTTATAGTTTATGAAATGAGAGAGAGCTAACTCTGATCCGTTTATATTCAATGGATGTGTGATTACTCAACAGATTTAACAAGCTTTAGTTGTGAGTTCTGATGTCTCAGTCTCAGATGTCTTCATTGTTTCTGTGTGTGTTTTTAGATTATGGAGCTGTGGTGTGACAGAAGAAGGCTGTGGTTATCTGGCTTCAGCTCTGTGTTCAAACCCCTCACACCTGAGAGAGCTGGATCTGAGCGACAATAACCTGAGAGATTCAGGAGTGAAGCGGCTCTCTGATCTACTGAAGGACCCAAACTGCTCACTGAACACACTCAGGTATGTTGAGCAGATTCATCTCATCCTGTGAATGTGTGTGTGTGTGTGTGTGTGTGTGTGTGTGTGTGTGTGTGTGTGTTTCAGTCTTACCATCTACAAGTGTACAGTGAAATGTGGAAAGGGTCTGTAGTAAAGCTGCATGGAGGGAAAGATTATCTTATTATCTTATTACAATATCAATCTCAGGGAGTAGGCCTTCCGAGAAAGATAATTCACCCAAACATTTAAAATCTGTCATTATTTACTCACACTCACGTCATCCAAACCTGTGTGCCTTTCTTTATTCTGTGGAGCACAAAAGAAGACATTTTCTGTTCAGTGAGAAAAGTCTCAGTGTTTTCCTCTTACAATGGAAGCCAGTGGTCAGCAAAACTTCACAATATCATCTTTTGTGTTCGGCAGAAGAAATCCACACAGGTTTGGACACACATGAGAGAGTAAATGATGCCAGAGTTTTAATTTGTGTGAACTGTCCCTTTAAGAAAGGCTAGGCTTTATTTGGCTCAGAGTCGATGGATCGCGTCTTTGCTGCTGGTTTGGTAAGAATATAACCATGTTGTGTTTGGACTGACAGGTTTGTCATATTCCTCTTTGAGTTTCCTCACAATCTCTCTCACACACACACACACACACACACACACACACACACACACACACACACACACACACACACACACACACACACACACACACACACACACACACACGAAACATTCTGCATTTTTACTTTCTCATAAAAACTCCTCCTGTGTGATTTATAAGCCTTTTGTAAAGTGGGGACATGGGTAATGTCCTCATATTTCACCCTCTCCTGTAATACCTGTGTCATACCCATGGCATTATACACATTTTTGTCCTGATATATGCAAAATATACAGGTATGTTAGCCTACTTATTGGTTACTTGTTCTCTACAAAGCTGGTCTCTCTATCATAACGTTAAGCACAACATTACACTGAATATTAGTACTGGACGGACCACACGCCATGCTCATTTCAGGTGCAGAACATTATAGCAGTTCATTTGAATAATTTTTTTTTTTTTACATCAGAGATAGCTGTTTATTTGGCTCAGAGTCAATGGATCGCGTCTTTGCTGCTGGTTTGGTAAGAATATAACCATGTTGTGTTTGGACTGACAGGTTTGTCATATTCCTCTTTGAGTTTCCTCACAATCTCTCTCACACACACACACACACACACACACACACACACACACACACACACACACACGAAACATTCTGCATTTTTACTTTCTCATAAAAACTCCTCCTGTGTGATTTATAAGCCTTTTGTAAAGTGGGGACATGGGTAATGTCCTCATATTTCACCCTCTCCTGTAATACCTGTGTCATACCCATGGCATTATACACATTTTTGTCCTGATATATGCAAAATATACAGGTATGTTAGCCTACTTATTGGTTACTTGTTCTCTACAAAGCTGGTCTCTCTATCATAACGTTAAGCACAACATTACACTGAATATTAGTACTGGACGGACCACACGCCATGCTCATTTCAGGTGCAGAACATTATAGCAGTTCATTTGAATATTTTTTTTTTTTTTACATCAGAGATAGCTGTTTAGTGTAAAATGATCAAGTAGGCTAATACTGTCATAACCATGGGCATCACTAACCATGGGCGTCACTAGGCCCTTTTATATGAACTTATGCATCAGCCCCCCCCCAAAAAATATGTGATTAACCTTTAAAACATATGAAACTGGCGCAAGGCTTCGGCTACTGCTTCGTCCCGTCTTTTAGTCTTTGTGTCACTCACTGTGTTCTTCAATCCGCAGCGGCGCCGAGTGACATGGTTTTCAAGCTATTGTTATCTAATTTTTTGGCCTTCGGAACATCTTAAAATACACATATGTAGATCATAGAAATCAAAATTTTCTCGGGGGAGCATGCCCCTGAACCCCCCAACATCTGTGATCTCAGTGATAATAAACCTAGCTACATTATTCGATTAATGCATGTACAATATACAATCGCTAGGCCACATTTCTCAATACTTTGGTCATTTTCAAAATCCTTCACACAGTTCTCCAAACCAACTTTCTGCTTCACAGCAGTTATTTCACATTCAAAATCCACAAAAACCAACAAAACACTTCATTCAATTCTCAAATCAAGTGCCAATGATCCACAGTTTAGCTTGCACAGACTGAAGTTGTGATCACTCTGTGAAGAGTTTTGAAAAAGTGTTTATTATTGAGAAATGTTTTATAAAAGAAAATTTTATAATCACAGCTTAACTGTGGATCAACATTGCTTTAGCACAAAATGCATTCAATGGCAACATCTTTCAATTTACCTGAAATCTTTTCTCATTTTGACACAAACACAATCAAAACTTTGTTCTACAGGCCAATTCACACATCCTTACATGCTGTTTTCAAAAGTGTTTAACTTATGGACAATACATAATACAAAACTGAATGAGACAGCAATTTATAACATGTATACAGTATGTATACAGTAATATTGTAATGCAATTTATCCTGCTAAAAAAATCAAACACTATCAAAGCAACTTTGATGAAACTGAACACCAACACCAGTGTTAGTCCATTACCATCCATTCAAAAGAGGAAACTTAGGAATAATGTTGTACTGTAATGTAAGTATGCAGTGACTTATAAGCAGTAGAGAGTGTCATTCTAGTTTTGTAAAGACATTTTAATTGTATAATGTTCCTGATGTTAGTGTTGGCTGTAAACCTGTGCTGCCAGTGCTCTGGAACAATGAGTTGATTTGCAAATGTAAAATTAACTGCTGTGAAGCTGAAAGTTGGTTAGCAAATTTATAAATTCCTCACTCAGTTCTCCTAAATATTGAGAAATGTGTCCTAGCGATTGTAATTTCATTTCATCATGTAATTTCAATTTAATTTGGCAGGGTATTTGGTCTAGGACACAGGTAACAGTAGTGAGCTTCTGTGTCTCACCTGTGAGAGTCTTCATGCATTGAAATGTAAATTACTGGTGGGGGGTTGAGCAGCAAACTCAACACACACACTATTCTCTATTCCAATTTCAAGAGCACATCTAAACCACTAGCCCAAACACATTACAAGTGAAAGCACAAATAAATACAAAAGATATGATACAAATGAAATAAACAGTGCTTTTTAGGACGGTCTCTCAGTAGTTGTAATATAACACTGTATTGTCCTCACTGTAAAAAAACAAACAAACAAACAAAAAATATATATATTTTTTTATAAGTTAATAATTTTAAAGTTACTTTTTCTCAAAGTGTATGTTCACTTAACTGAACCTACTATGACATAAGCAACTATGTTTACTGGGATACTTCCTATTTTTTGAAATAATTTTGTATTAATTTGTCCATTTAAGAGCAAAAAGTCCTGAAAGAGAGCTCAGTTTAGCATTCGTGGACTGTCAGAGATACAGCTTTTGGGGCGTGTGCTTCAGATGTTTATGCATATAGCACGTGAGTAATGATGAGCCTTCTGAAGCAAAGTGGCACGTTTGTGTAAGAACAATGTCCATATTTTAAACTTTATAGACTAAACTAACTATTTTTATTGAAAGAAATTGTGTTTTAGTGTTATTATGAAAAGAATAACCCCTGACGCTAAGTTTTGTTTAGCTCTATCTTCTCTCTTCAGTGTTTGTCAGTGCACATACGTCAAGGATTCATGGGTGAAGAAGTGTTACTCTTTAAAGGACAACTCCGGTGAGAAATGACCCTCTGGGTAATTAACAGATGGTTACCGAGTAGATCTTCTGTGGGATGCGTTTTCATGGAAATCAAGTGTAAAGAGTTTTATCTCTAAAAACAGATTTGAGTGACGAACGCTGTGCTAAGTGATGAACTGTGACTTGGAATCTCATATGGTCCGTTGTTTCCGGAAGAAAGCACTGAACGAAGTAGAGAAATAAATAAATAAATAAGTCCATGTAATTAGATTTCACAAACTTAATTCTTCTCGACCAGCTCACTTAGCACAGCGTTCGTGGCTCGAGTCATCGAGACTGTTTTCCAAGATGGCTGCCGTCTGTAAACGCGTAATGCACTGTCTTTATAAAGTATCTTCTTATTAAACTGTTTGTACTTTTACAAAGTTCTCAATGCTTCGGTTAGCATGTAGGGACCCTCATTATGCTACCGTGTTAGTGTAAGGCTATTTTGAGCCTTGTTAGTGGTATTAACTAGCGATTTAATTTCACTTATTCCATGCCCCATAGACAAACATTATAAGCTAATCTGTGTTTAGAGATAAAACTCTTTACATTTGATTTTCATGAAACCGCATCCCAGAGAACGATCTACTCGGTAACCATCTGTTAATTACCCCTAGGCTCATTTCTCACCGGAGTTGTCCTTTGCAATGTGATTCGTGTAGCACTGAAAACCGAAAGCTAGTAGTTTAGTCTATAAATATTTGAATATGGATATTTTTATTACACAAATGCACCGCTTCAGAAGGCCTTTATTAACCTCCTGGAGCTGTGTGGATCAGTTATATGATGGTTAGATGCACTTGTATGGACCGACAAGGCACTGGCATTATAAAGCTGGGAAGAGCCAGGACTTTTTAAATATAAATTTAAATAACTCAGATTTTATTCATTTAAAAAAAGAATGTCATATACACTTGGGATGACTTGAGGGTGAGTAAATCATGGGCTAATTTTCATTTGTAGGTGAACTAACTGCTGTAAACTGGGCCCACAAACACAGTAGATCCATACAACCCCCCCCCCACACACACACACACACACACAAAATTTAAATTTTAATAATAATAATAAATAAGGGAAGACTTGAAAACCCAGTTTGTGAACCAAAGGCCAACCTAGAGGAAAGGAAAATCAAAGCTGAGATCTCCTTCTCAACTCACATCTTTCTCCTAGACAGAAATGAGATCAAGTGAACATCAAATTGAGACAGGCTAATGCTGCGTCCCAATTCGCCTACTTATACTACGTTTTAAAAGTATGTACTCTTTTTGTAAAGAAAAGGTATATACTTTTGAGTGTGTAGCAGAAAAGTATGCAAGCTTCAGGACATACTACTTCGCCATCTTTAACGGACTCTGTCGCTTAGTTACGTGCATCCCGTCACCATTTATCTGCCCTGTCAATCATCGTCAGATTCGTCACAGTTCAAATCCTCCACATTCAGTTTAATCTTCTACCGTATCGGAGAGAAATGTAGCCGCTCGTTGATCTGCCATGTGTGAGTCTTTGTGGGTCAGAGACTCTCCTCATGTGTTTGCAGTTTTAATATAATGATGCATTTAAAAGTTAATGGCCAAACGTGTCATTACAAAAGTTCACAATGCTGCTGCAGGTGAAATGTAATGTGGACAACACTGAATACATATATTTTTGTCAGGTTAAATATTGATAGTTGGTCACTCAACCCCTTTATCTAAACTTCTCTACTTAACCGTCGAACTCGCACATCCGTCATGTTTGTAGTTTTTTAACGCTTTTTATCCACGTTTGTAGTTCTAATCGAATCCTCGTCCAACTCACAATGGGTTGTGGGCAATATCAGCCGTTGGAGTGCCAATCAATCCATACTACGAATTCTGACCTGAAATAGTAAACCATCCGGGAATCTTTAGAATACTCTTTTCAACATACTACGATTTGGGACATACTAATTCTATTTTCGAATACTATTTAGGATGGATAGTATGCGAATTGGGACGCAGGGGAAGTCTCCTGCTTCTCACATGTTTATCCTGAGACAAAAAATACATTCTCTCATGTTTATCTCCACTAAAGTTTCATAAGAGATCTTAACAACATCACACACTGTGCTCGGATTTGTCTCCTTGGCTAGAGAGACTGGATTGCTCATATGTGTCTCCTCTAAAGTTTCAGAAGGGATCTCAACAGTATCACACGCTGTGCTCAGACTTTTCTCTTCAGCTAGATACTCTGGAACTCTTACTTTTATCACCTCTAAAAAGTTTCATAAAAGATCTCAATAACATCACACATTGTGCTCAGAATATTCTCCTTAGTTAAAGTCTCTAGCAGTCTCAAATTTGTCAAACAAATGTTGGTCACTTTTTCAAAACTCTTCACACAGTGATCACAATAGTTTTTGTGGATTTTGAATGTGAAATAACTGCTGTGAAGCAGAAAGTTGGTTTGGAGAACAAGTTTTGAAAATGACCAAAGTATTGAGAAATGTGGCCTAGCGATTGTAAAAACTGTAATTTAGTTTAATTTGGCAGGGCAAATCCCAGCATCTTCTCTAGTTTATTTGAGAAGGGTTCTGCCACACTGGTAGTTTGAGCTCTATTGGCCTGTGGTTCACAAACTGGTTTTTCAAGTCTTCCCTTATTGAAATGTAAATTGTGAGTAGAGGGTTGTGGGGGTTGAGGAGAGAAACACACAGGCGTCGTTATTTACTATCTAACAGGGGACCTGAGTCATTGTGTGTGTAACATAATCACTATTCAATAATGACCTGCAATTAATACATTAGAGAGCTATTTCTGCTTGATTTAACCCTTTAAACTTAGTTATTGCTGTAAAAACTCTACATCTTTACAGTGTGTTTGTGATGATAAGAAATGTCACAGCAAACACACAGGCGTCGTGATTTACTATCTAACAGGGGACCTGAGTCAGTGTGTGTGTAACGTAATCACTATTCAATAATGACCTGCAATTAATACATTAGAGAGCTATTTCTGCTTGATTTAACCCTTTAAACTCAGTTATTGCTGTAAAAACTCTACATCTTTACAGTGTGTTTGTGATGATAAGAAATGTCACAGCAAACACACAGGCGTCGTGATTTACTATCTAACAGGGGACCTGAGTCAGTGTGTGTGTAACGTAATCACTATTCAATAATGACCTGCAATTAATACATTAGAGAGCTATTTCTGCTTGATTTAACTCTTTAAACTCAGGTATTGCTGTAAAAACTCTAAATCTTTGCAGTGTGTTTGTGATGATAAGAAATGTCACAGCAAACACACAGGCGTCGTGATTTACTATCTAACAGGGGACCCGAGTCAGTGTGTGTGTAACGTAATCACTATTCAATAATGACCTGCAATTAATACATTAGAGAGCTATTTCTGCTTGATTTAACCCTTTAAACTCAGTTATTGCTATAAAAACTCTACATCTTTACAGTGTGTTTGTGATGATAAGAAATGTCACAGCAAACACACAGGCGTCGTGATTTATTATCTAACAGGGGACCTGAGTCAGTGTGTGTGTAACGTAATCACTATTCAATAATGACCTGCAATTAATACATTAGAGAGCTATTTCTGCTTGATTTAACTCTTTAAACTCAGGTATTGCTGTAAAAACTCTAAATCTTTGCAGTGTGTTTGTGATGATAAGAAATGTCACAGCAAACACACAGGCGTCGTGATTTACTATCTAACAGGGGACCTGAGTCAGTGTGTGTGTAACGTAATCACTATTCAATAATGACCTGCAATTAATACATTAGATAGCTATTTCTGCTTGATTTAACCCTTTAAACTCAGGTATTGCTGTAAAAACTCTATATCTTTGCAGTGTGTTTGTGATGATAAGAAATGTCACAGCAAACACACAGGCGTCGTGATTTACTATCTAACAGGGGACCCTGAATCATTTTGTAAATCATAAATAAATCAAAAGTGGTTAGTTTAAAACACTCATAAATGTATAAGGTGGTAAGGCGGGCCTTTTATATGGGCCAAAAGTCACACATTATTTTTACAAATACTTGGCTAAAATACAATGTTTTAAATAATGTCTATGTTAACACTTGTTTAAAAGAACTTTAGATGCAAAGTTTGTCCCATTTGCCGTACCTTTTTTTTTTGATAAATAAAATAATGCATTATTTTTCAATAAATATAGGCTACTGTCATTAAAATGTTATATGTATATATATATATATATATATATATATATATATATATATATATATATATATATATATATATATATATATATATATATATATATATACACAGAAACAAAAAATATTTACAAAAGCATTGAATGAGATCCCTTAATAATTTATTAAAGTAATAAATAATTTATTTACGGTCTGTCCACGGCCATGATGGATGGTATTTCCAATATTTATTTGTAGAAACTGAAGACACACACATTTTGATGGCAGATGTATTTCTAATTACATCCTGGTTGTTTAGATTTTTTAATCGTTTTTTCTTGGATCCTGTAGTATTTAATTTTAAAGTAATGCAAAGTTTGAAACTAGTCAGGGTATTTAGTAAAGAGATATAATCTATATAATGTTTGTTCCTTTAGTAAGCAGTCTGTTAAACAGCAGCTCTAGAGTCAGAGGACAGCAGGCCATTCAAACAATAGAGGAGTGTGTGTGTGTGTGTGTGTGTGTGTGTGTGTGTGTGTGTGTGTGTGTGTGTGTGTGTGTGAACGACGTGTGTTTAAGGGCTATTACAGTTCCTGCTCCAGCCTACAGGGGAGCTGCTGAGCATGGCCTTAAACACTCACACACTCTTAGGTCCCCTCTTGGTCAAAATTTTAAAAAATTCACCACTGTTTTTTCTTGATTTTAACATGATTTAAACACACACACACCTGTAGGTCCACACTTGGTCAAACATTTTAAAAATCACCAGAGGTTTCTTTTAGTTTTTTACTTCATTTTCACATGATTTAAAGCATGACCAACAGGGGACTTGAAAAATGTCCCCTCTTGGCTCAGAGGTCCCTTGTTGGTGAGTGTGTAACGACGCCAAGGTCCTCTGTTAGATAGGTAGACTAGTACACACACACACACACACAGACAAATATATTCACACACTCTCACACACACTCACAAATACATTTACACAAACTCTCAGTCATTCACACACACACACACACACACACACACACACACACACACACACACACACACACACAGACGCACACTCTCACTCACAAATACATTCAAACACACTCTCAGTCACACACTCTACACACACTCTCTCACTCATGAAAACATTCACATACACTTTCACTCACACACACTCACACTCATACACACACATTTAACAGGGAAGATTGATGAGTGAGGCTGAGTTTCACACACACACACACACAAATACATTCACACACACTCTCACTCATACTCATACACACACACACACACGAATACATTCACACACACTCTCTCACACACTCACAAATACATTCACACTCACTCTCACTCATGAAAACATTCACATACACTCTAACTCATACACACACATACACGTTTATACACACACACTCTCTCACTCATGAATACAAACACACACAAACTCAATCACGAATACGTTCACACTCACAAATACATTCACACACACTCTCACTCATACACACACACACGCACGCACGCACGCACGCACATATACACACACTCTCAATCACTCACGAATAAACACACACACACACACACTCATTCACAAATACACTCTCACTCATACATACACACATCTGTCATTACACACACACACACACACACACACAAACTCACTCACTCACAAATACATTCAAACACACTCTCACTCATACATACATCTGTCATTACACACACACACACACACACACACACACACACACACACACACATCTGTCATTACACACACACACACACACACACACACACACACACACACACACACACACACACACACACGATGCTGCATTTCATTTACTCAGAACCTCAAAACCAAACTTACTCACACACGACAGTTTCCTTCAGGAGACACAAATCTATGAGCTTATGCTCCTCAGTGTCTGCTAGAGGACTGAATAGATCTGAACAGAACCATATTCTCCTTTCAGCACAACTTATAGTTTATGAAATGAGAGAGAGCTAACTCTGATCCGTTTATATTCAATGGATGTGTAATTACTCAACAGATTTAACAAGCTTTAGTTGTGAGTTCTGATGTCTCAGTCTCAGATGTCTTCATTGTTTCTGTGTGTGTTTGTAGATTAAGGGACTGTGAGGTGACAGAAGAAGGCTGTGGTTATCTGGCTTCAGCTCTGTGTTCAAACCCCTCACACCTGAGAGAGCTGGATCTGCGCGGCAATTACCTGAGAGATTCAGGAGTGAAGCGGTTCT
>NC_090196.1:35249885-35267385 GCF_024679245.1 Pseudorasbora parva | reverse complement strand
CACTCTCTCACTCAGTAATACATTCACACACTCTCACTCATACACACACTCATATATATATACACACACACTCTCACTCAGTAATACACTCACACACACAAATACATTCACACACACTCTCACTCACACACACAAATACGTTCACACACACTAACTCACTGACACTCACACTCACACACACACACACACACACGAATACATTCACAAAGCTAAATTTTGAATTGACTGAAAGAAGAGCTGCACGATGGGTGAATCTTGTAGCACAGGGTGAAATCAGTACATTGACGATTTGAGAAAAATATAATATATATTAAATATAAAACATAACGAGGATTCGCCCCGCGAAGATTCGACTGAGATCGGTGGCCGAATCAGGCTCCGCATATCAAAGCATTGAATCTTCGACTATTCGGGGTCACGCCTTCAGAATATCATTGTTTAGAGCAGAAAAATGGGCTTTAAACAGAGAAGATTGACGAGCCTCTCTCTCTCTCACACTCTCTCACACTCTCTCACACACACACACACACACACACACACTCACACTCACTCACACTCACTCACACTCACTCACACACACACACACACACACACACACACACACACACACACTCACACACTCACACACACTCACACACACTCACACACACTCACACACACACACTCACACACACTCACACACACTCACACACACTCACACACACACACACACTCACTCACTCACTCACTCACTCACACACTCACACACTCACTCACTCTCACTCACACACTCACTCACACACACACTCACTCACACACACACTCACTCACTCACACACTCACTCACTCACACACACACTCACTCACTCACACACACACTCACACCTGTTGCAAGTTTCCACATGGGATGGCAAATCTCTTTTGAATGATATGTTGGTCATTTGTGTCATATATCTCCAGTTGAGGTTGCAAGCGACGACAGAGGTACAGAAAAATATCCTTAGACATCCGGAAATTCTTTATCCACTGGGCTTCGGTGAAAGATGGAACCACGCCGTCCCCCCATTTCGTTGTTCTATTGTGTACCCAAACCGGTGGCGAATCACGATCCAATTCAACAGTACTCACACATCTAAAACACACAAAAAGGTGGCAAAAATAAGTTGATGCAATCTATAATAACATTAATCACAACTCTGGTTTATATTTTGATGTATTAGTTTCCTACCAGTCTTGCTCTTTCTGTCCGATAGCGCACGTTCATCTCAGTCATCTCACGGTCAATGTCCGGAATAGCTGATAACATACATTCTCTTATTTTAAATCTAGCTTTACACTCTTTCAGAATATGCTTTAGTATCAGTGCTCGTCTCTTTTCCGCCGTTTTGTTAACTACCTCTTTAGTAAACCAACACATAACCAACGAAAGCAGCACAGCTTGAACCTCCTCCATACGTGTTATTGTTGCAGACAGTTTCGCACAAAACTAAATTCTGTCTGTCACTGACTGGAAGGAGCAGTCGTGCGTAGTCCTACATCACCGGACTAATTAGCCTAATCTTCACAATACTTTAGACCGCAAGGGAAACGCAGAGAGTAGCAGGTCTGGGGGAGAAAGAGTTCCTGGCACAAATTGTTCCGGGTAATTTTGGTTGAAACGGGACTTATATGATGAGTTTAATTTGTGTGAACTGTCCCTTTAAGAAATGGTAGGTTTTATTTGTCTCAGAGTCAATGGATCGCGTGTTTGGTGCTGGTTTGGTAAGAATATAACCATGTTGTGTTTGGACTGACAGGTTCAACTCATAAACTCATATTTCCTCTTTGAGATTCCTCACAATCACACACACATTCACTGACAGTTAGCGATTAACATGGTTTTGTTCTCTCTTCTTGTCTTCAGATACAAGTAGTCTCACACTGGATCCAAACCCAGCACACACTCGTCTGACTCTGTCTGAGGAGAACAGAAATATGGCACGTGTTTGAGGATCAGCCGTATCCTGATCATCAGAGAGATTTGATGAGTGTGGTCAGGTTCTGTGTGGAGAGAGTCTGACTGGACGCGGTTACTGGGAGGCTGAATGGAGTCAGTCAGTGAACATCAGTGACAAGGAATCGGCAGGAGAGGAAGGAGACGCTGTACATTTAGTTTCATCAAATTATCCTGGAGTCTGAACTGTTCTGAGAACAGATCTTCTGGCCATAACAATAATCTGAGAACATCATATCTGCCTCTTCATCCGCTCTAACAGAGCAGGAGTGTTTCCATACAGTCATGATTATTTACCCTTCATATCTTTAAATGTTTCTGAGGAACAGGAAGTAGTAAGTTTTTTTTTTTTATCTTTATGCTTCCGCCGCTTCTTTTAAAAATGGATAATTTCCGAGGTTAGTTTATGAAAGCGTTTTCCAGGGACCTGAGAAGAGCGTGTGCTGTCCACCATTAAATCATCCATTAGCCAGTAGAATATCATCTGCTTTTGGGTTTCACCAGAAAGTCAAACCACATTCATTCAGCACTATAGACAGATAGACAGATTTATAGATAGATGTAGATAGACAGATCACAAGCCACATGTTTATTCGTCATACAGATGTTCATAATTGATTTATATTGGCATTATTTTGTTTAGATTCAGATTAAATGTAAAGATTTAGATAATGTTCATATATAGTGGCCCTTAGACGTATTTAGACAGTTAATCAACAATAAAACATTCATGAATGTCTTTGTATTGGTTTTCTTTTTAATCAAAAATGATAATATGAAATGTATTGTTTATGTACTCTCAGGGAACAAAGCTGTAACTGGGGCAGAACCCTTTCATAAGATACACCTTTAGACCCTATTTACCTCTTAAAGGTTCATATTAGTACTTTTGACAGCGTTTGTACCTTGTTTTCTTGTTTTCTTTTTCTGACTAAACTTTATTTAGGGCTATTCTATTGGTGAGGATATTGATACAGGAACTGTTATTGTCAGTTTTATGATGTTTCTTCATTTAAACCTAAATAAAATTTCTTAACAATGTTGTTCCTCATACCAAGTTTCTGTTAAGATCTTTTGGTAACACTTTACTTTAATATTCTTCCCATTGCCAACCAACAGAGTCATGAGCAAGCAGTAAGAGAAACATTTGCATTCGGAGTCATTGGTAATAAAAACAGTGTATTGCTTACAAAACATTTTTATTTGTGTTTTTGCAATTCCCAACAAAACACACACACACACGTTTGTTTTTGTGAAATGTGGGGACATTCCATAGGCGTAATGGTTTTTATACTGTACAAAATGTATTTTCCCATACACTGCCTCAAACCCCTGCCACACACACACACACACACACACACACACACACACACACACACACACACACACACACACACACACACACACACACACACACACACACACACAGGAAACATTCTGCATTTTTCCTTTCTCATAAAAACTCCTCCTGTGTGATTTATAAGCCTTTTGTAAAGTGGGGCCATGGGTAATGTCCTCATATTTCACCCTCTCCTGTAATACCTGTGTCATACCCATGGCATTATACACATTTGGGTCCTGATATTTAACAAAAACATGCCCACACTCACACACACAAACCTGATGAAAAATCAATGTTAAATCTCAGTATTGATTTAATGATATTTCAGTTGGGTTAGTTTGGGTTCATTAATTCAGTGTTAAATAAGTGATTTAATTTTAGTTAAAAAACTACTGATCTGAAGCCCATCTTGATGTATTTTTCATCATTGAATTAAAATTATTTCAGCATGCAAACCTGAAGAAAAATCAAAGTTAAATCTCAACATTGATTCTAGGGTTGCAACAACGAATCGATAAAACTCGATTATTAAAAGTGTTGGCAACGAATTTCATTATCGATTCCTTGTGTCACATGACTATTATGCCACATAAGACAGAGATGTTTGAAAAGCACGGTTTGCGTCAAGCGGAGCAAAAAAGAAAAAAAGAAGCAGATAGGAGGTAGAGGAGAGAGCACGGGAGTACCACTGTGATTATTCAGACGAACACCTCAGAGTCGTTGATGAGGAGGAAGGGCGTTAAACAGCAGGGTAGGCCAACTCACTACTATTATTATTATTGATTTATTTACAGGGACAGTGCATATTAATAAACATTTCTGTCAATATGCCAGAGTTAGCCAAAAGGCTATTTTCACCTGTAGTCCCTAGACAGATGTCATCCTAAAAGAGAGTAAAAAGTTACATTTTACATAACAATATAACAACTACAATACAATTTAAACAAGCACTAAGTAAAGATGTACAATAAAAACACGGACCAACATCAGACAAATACATGACCACATACACACAAAGCACGAAGAGAGCAGGAGACAGCGAAAACAGGTCTAGTATTGGGCTAATGTTGACAGCTCTGATTATCCATTAACCATTGCTTTATCTGAATCTTAAATGTACTGTATGTGGTTACATTTCTAATGTATAAGGGGGTGAGGTTCCACTCAGTAGCAGCTCGAACAAAAAAAGCTGTTTTGCCAAATACACTTTTCCTAAAAGGAATAATACAATCTCCCCTCGCTGCACCTCTGGTTCTGCTATAATCAGCCGTTCGAATGTTAATAAACTGACGTAGTGGAGGGGATGATAGACCATGAAGAATTTTATAGAAAAAACATAGATCTGCAAATTTTACCAAGTTTTCCCAGCTAAATAATATGTGTTTTTGTAATATTGGACAATGATGAGAAATGCATGGTTTCTTATCCAAAATTTTTTGTTTGTTTGTAAAGTGATTGAAGAGGTTTCAGAGATGTGACACTAGCTTGTGACCAAATGGGTAAACCATAATTCATATGTGAGGAAATCATAGAGTGCATGTACATTTTTGCTGCCTGTGTGGACATTTGATGGCGAATGTGTCTGAAGTTACTGACATTGAATTTGATTCTGTTACAGATCATTTTTACATGTGAATTAAATGAAAGCTTTGAATCAATTAAACCCCCAGATATTTATATTCTTTCACAATCTGCAGCCTTTCCCCTGAGACAAAGACATCAGGCTCAGCAGTGAAGTTATTTTTTGACTTGCTGAAAAACATTGCTACTGTTTTCGATGCATTCAACAGCAAGCAAGAGTTTTTTAACCAAGCTGTGATTTTAACCATGGAGTTAGTGAGCTTCTCAGATACCTGAGAGATGTTACTGCCATGAGCATAGACTACAGTGTCATCAGCATACATCTGAACAGAAACATCAGGACAGACAGACGGGAGATCATTTATATAAAGGGAGAACAACAAAGGTCCTAAATTTGATCCCTGAGGAAGCCCAGTGGATAGACTGAGGGCCGCTGGTTTAAACGACTGGACTCTAACATGTTGGGAGCGGTCAGTGAGGTAAGACTCAATCCATTGAAGTGCTTCTGGGGAAAAATTAAAACTGGCTAATTTTGTCAACAAGACTTTATTACTAACAGTATCAAAAGCCTTCTTGAGATCCAGAAAAACAGCACCAACAACGCCACCTCGATCCAACAAAGCTCGGATGATTTCAGTTAGGAAGCAAGTAGCAGTTTCGGTGGAATAATTGGCTCTAAAGCCAAACTGCATAGAGTGGAGAGCGTACAGTGTGGTATTCAGATGGTTAATCATTTGTTTTGCTATTAATTTCTCTGCAATCTTAGACACTGTAGGCAATATACTTATGGGTCTGTAGTTGGACATGGAATGAGGATCTCCGCTTTTGAAAACGAGAGCAACAACAGCTGGTTTCCAAATGCTTGGAAACAAGTATTGCGAAATGGACAGATTAATAATCTTAGTAATCGGGCGTGTGACTGTTATACTGAGCTCCTTGACCGTTATGTGATATTCACTTTCACACAGTTGCTAAAATACATCACTTTACAACACACAATCCTACTTTTGTCCCGTTTTGAAGTGAGGAGCGTAACGTCCCTCCAGTAGCTCTTCTGGTGCTAATCCAGCTTGACAAGCATCAGTTTTCATTTCAAAACGCTCTCCATCTAACCTTTTCCAAAAGTTTCTCATCTACACTGAAATGTCAGTAAATGCCAAATTCAACTGTTTAAAACATCGTAAACGCTCACTGAGATTATACAAACTTCATAAAGTTATCACACGTTTTCTGACAGGATCATTTTATTTAGCAAAATATCTCACACTTCACTGATGCGTCCACTCGATCAACCATTATTATGTTTGGTCTAAAACGCATCCTTGCAGGACGGCGGTGATATGTGTGCAAAGTGATGTATTTTAGCAACTGTGTGAAAGTGAATATCACATAACGGTCACAATAGCGGTATAAAGATACATATCTAATAGTACAAGATGCATCACATGACAAAACGTGTCATCGTTCTCAAACACCTCTGCATAGTCCACACCACGATAAGAAGACAGTGTTCTCAAATTTATCTGCTTTGACAAGCGTTTTCCTAAAAGCTACACATAACGAGATAACTAAATAAAAACCAGCTTTGAATGACAAAAACTATGACTGATATCTATTGTCATTTTTGGTCAGCACTCGGTCTTAAAGTGACAGTATATTCTATAAACCTGCTGCCGTCTGTGCTCTTAATACCAAACAACAAAAGACAGAAAATCACTCACTGCTCTTTAGCTTTAATAAGGATTCATTATAGATAGATAGATAGATAGATAGATAGATAGATAGATAGATAGATAGATAGATAGATAGATAGATAGACAGATAGACAGACAGACAGACAGATAGACAGACAGACAGACAGACAGATAGACAGACAGACAGACAATGTCAAATATCATTCATATTAATAGACTAATGTTACTACAGTAGGTTTTCTCCAGGAGTATAAAATGAGTTTGGAAATTTTAGAGAAATTCTTAATGCATTACAATTTAACTAAACCCATCAGATTTACAACTAACTAGACTAATACTTAATTCAAATGACTAAACCATGATTAAAACTAAATGGCATTTTAGTCTAAAGACTATGAGAAAACTAAATCAAAATTTGCTGTCAAAATGAACATTGCTCTGTTGTCATGCATATATTCTGTGCTTTGTCCCATATCGGTTATTGTTGACAAATATATTGGTGTTTTGTACCTTTGAATTTCATTTTAAAGTTATTTTATTGCACTTGGTCATCTTAAGCAGTGTTTAAATGTGGTGTATAAATGAACTTAACTTGCACTTACTACAATGATGGCAATAATATAAAGGGGGGGGGGGTGAAATGCGGTTTCATGCATACTGAGCTTTCCACTGTTAAAGACTTGGATTCCCATCCTAAACATAGACAAAGTTTCAAAAACTAATGTTGGACGTTTGATGGAGTATTTCTGTGTCAAAAATACTCCTTCCGGTTTCTCACAAGTTTCGGAGAGTTTTTTTCGAGTATGGGTCGGCTTGATGTTAATAGAGCGGAAGGTCCTTGTATGGGCTGTACGGGCTCTTCTCCCGGTAGGGTGCGCGCGCGTGACTAGAGCGAGAGAGGAAACGCACGCCTATAAACACTCTCAGCTGCAGATCCAGTCGTGAACACTAACGCCGCATTCACACGTAGGCATTAATGCTTCCCATTTACTTTGAATGGGTTACATCATCCGTTGCCGAACTGAATTGTGGGTTCCGTTGCGTCGCTTCACTCGCGTTGCAAGCGGAAGAAGTTGAAGATTTCTCAACTTTAAGCGCCAGCGCAGGCGTCATCCAATCAGATCGCCGTATGCAAATATCCTACAGCAGACAATAGCCAATTGCGTTCATTACTGCTCTGTGAACCATCCAGACGCAGCTCCCGGACCAGTACGTGATATTCAGGGTATATGCAGGAATCCTGAAGTTAATTTCAATACCTTTTTAAGACTTTTTAAAGACCTTCTCAAAATATTTTAAGACCTCATCGCACTTTAAGTTCTAATTGGCAAGAAACCTTTAATAAACAATTGTAGTCGAATGTAGACTTAAAATGTAGGCCCGTTTTGTATCGTTTATATTGCATCTCTGTTTCGCAACGTATGGAGGACGACACATCACCCGTAGACGGCGCACGCCAGGGATGGAAACAAACTTTTTTCAAAGTCTACCACTCAATGTTTTTACCAGCCACTGTTTTGTTTCTAACTGACAATGTGTAGCTGCATGTGAAAATTAATACTACAAGCTCTACAATACTTTATTTAATCTCAAGTCTCAATGAAATACTGACATTTTCACGATGATTTGTGGTCTTTTATGGCTTCCAGTTTTATGGTTTTGAGTCCCATGAATGAAACTATTCGTTTTGGCATCTTTGAAGCGTGTTGACGACACACCGAGCAGAACATTGTCAGTAGGGATGCACCGAAATCACAATTCTTGGCCGAAACCAAAAAAGAAGAAACCAAAGCCGAAAACCAAAAAATAAAATTCAAACTTAAAAGTTTAACTCGACCTCACTCATGTGTACATTAAATAATAATGTTCATGTCTACTGGCCTGCAGAAAGGTACAGAAATTGAATAAAGTAATCAAATGTAAAATAACTGCATATTTAACTGTTTAAATGGAAGATTAATCCTTTTTAAACCTACAAAAGCTATTCAATCAAGAGCATTGTTTAATGTCAAACTAAATATAAGGACATCACTCAGGCAGCAGTAAAGGCTACTGCACCTTTAAGACCTGATGCAGGGATATGCTCGTCTTTCTCGACTGTGCATACTATACAGTTCACTTAAGCCATATTCAGACTATGTCTGCTAGGATACTCATCAAGATGGACATGTTGACATACTTCTTGTGTGAGTTTGTCCGTTTAAGCGCAAGACTTGAAAGAGAACTCAATATTTGCGCGCTGTGAGACGAGCGCGCGCTCTCGGATGATGCACAGCGCCAGATCTTCTCTCAGCGCGCGAGTCTCACGGCGCGTCTTTACGCGAGTGATGACGGAGAAAACGACTGGTTATATGCGCACATACGGCAGCACTCGCATGCATTGAACAAAGTTTACAAAGAGGTGAAACAGCTCGGTAGGTGAAGCGAGTTTACCGCTTTGTGGTATTTGGCTGGTGGCGGTGCTGATGTCCATCCCTGGCGTGCGCGCTCCGAGCCGATCTCAGGCTGAGCACACCGTTGTTTTTTAATACTTATGGGGATGAAAATAAATATATTCATAAATACTTTTTGGAGTCAAACTCTTTTGACAAAGATTGACCAAAATACTTTCAAAATGTAAGACTTTATAAAGCCGTGATAAGACTTTTTAATACTTTATAAGGGTCTTAATTTCCCCAAAATTGATTTATCACCTTTTAAGACTTTTCAAGACCCCGCGGATACCCTGATATTCTTCCCGCTGTCTGCGCTTTTTCAGGATTTAATGTACTTAACAGCTTCGTGCACCTGTGCAGTGCACTGACAACAACTACAGGGGCACTCGCATTCGCACATACAACCAAATCGGCATCCATTTCGTCTCACAGACTAGCTGTCATAAAAAGGCGCCTTTTTGTGTTGTGTTTTGGTCCAAGTGGCAAGTTAATGTGATTGGCTGTTGTCACTATGACGATCGCGTCAGCACCCAGCTTCAGCCACGCCCTCCGTCAAGCGTTAAGGCCTACGTCCCGTGTGAATGCTGCGTTATAGTCCGCACCGTGCTCCACTTTATACCTATGGGTGACGTCAAGCGACTTCAGCGCTTCAGCACAGCATTCTGGGAAGGCAGCGCTGCATTTGACCCGATTTGAAATCATACCAAAGAAGTGTGTTTTTGACGGAGCGGCCCCAGCGATAAAGGTTCGGCCCTGCTTTGGAAGCAGCCGGTGAGTTAAACTGCTTCAGATGTCTGTGCTGTCGGCTATCGTCGCGTGAGTAAACATCAGTAAACGACACGATCGCGTGCTTCGTCATTCAAACGCGCTAACGGACTCCATTGCTGTTCTCTGTATAACGTTACACTAGTCTGACGTGCAAAACCGTTCTGCTTGCTACTGCTAAGGTTTAGTCGCATACAATAGTCCATAAACCGAATGATGTCCTCATAAACTGCGAGTAAACACACACAAATGTTGACAGGCCACTAAATACAGACCATACCACAGAGACGGACGTCCAGCTGCTGCTGCTTCTCCTGTTCAGTTTATTTCAGCCTCCGGATCTGATTCTGGATCATTATCTGTATTAGCTGAGATAGCGATGGGTTTCTCCACGCTTGAGGACGTCACCGCTTTGTTTGCGCTCGTCATTCTTTAGCTCCGCCCACACGATACGCCTCGTCATTCTTTAGCTCCGCCCACACGATACGCCTCCAGCCGCTCGTTTTTTCCGGAAAGACTCGGTACAGCCCATATTTCTTTTATAAATATAATAAAACTAAAGACTTTTCGGAGATATGAAGGATGCAATACTACTCTATAGGTACTCAAGATTGACATGAGATTGACTGAAACTGAGTGTTTCACCCCCCCCTTTAATGAATAAGCTTCAAGTGAACGTGTGTGTGTGTGTGTGTGTACGTTCTGAAGATTTTTTGCACTGTCAGTTCTGTTTTTGAATAAAGTGTTGAAAATTAATGGTTTTTAATTTTTTTTTAAAATATTTTTTTCCCGATTCATCAAAAAAAAATAATCGGCAGATTAAGCAATTATTAAAACAATCGTTAGTTGCAGCCCTAATTGATTCAATGATATTTTGGTTAATGCATTAACATTGACATGCAGATGATACCGATGAACTCCTATAGTTGGCGGTATAGTTGACATAAGACACATTTGAGATGCTGTCTCCAGGACCAATGTCACTATTTACATCACTCATTTAAGAGCTTTTCTGATCTTGTGCGATGCCTGATAACCATTTATTCACATGTCATGAATTATTAATCATCTTTGCTTTAAACCATATTTCATGTTTTTCAGCTCCATCAACAGGTAACAGAACCAACAATGACTCGTGTGCTTCTTCTGCGCATAATCTACTAAAGTCTTCAAAGGACAAACGTTCCTCAGGTTCGGGTTCTGTCATCATTAATTAAACTGTTAATAGTTTTGAATTGTTTTTGAGCCTAATTTAATTTAGCCGCTCTTAATTTTTGCAAAATGTCAAGTTTTTTCCAGTAAAGCTGATGTGGCGGAGGGAAATTTGCCACCGCCTTGTGGGGGGGAAATGTTCAGCACTTAAGTAAGGAAGATTGAGTGAGCAACAGGATCTTAGTCCTCCCACCCAATACTTTTAGTCTTTGTACAACTACTAATTGTATGTTGTGCCTATCGTGTTGCAAAGTGTAAAAGCTCGAGAAGTGGCGAGGTGGGCTTCAGGATTTACTCAATACACGGCAGCCACCTGAAGTGTATGTGTGTGCAGAAAACTCAGGGGTAAGTGTTGTTGTCTGCAAGACCCACCATCCCCGTGTCTAACAAGATAGGTAAGACGCCCCCACTCCTTACCGTGCGTTCACACCGCCGCCGGCGAGAGCGTCAAAATTCGCTCTTGCCGCCCTGACAACGACGCTGTAGAAAGCTCCGTGGACGCGCTGCCGCTCTGACGTAGATCGAATGTTTTTTCTTTTTTTAAACTGTAAAGAGGCCGCAAATCAAACAAGCATGTTGATGGATAGACTGACCACAAGTAGAGTATAAATTAACTTCATGAAATCGTTTAAATGTGAAAGTAAGAATTAATTGCACACCCGCTGAACAACGAGCGTTCTAGCGCCTGTAAAATAGTGTTGCGCGACTTCTTAACAAATTACACATCACTATGAATGATCTTGTCATAAATGATAGAGAAATCTGCACAGCAATGATCAACCTCTCCTACAAATTGCTTGGGAACTAATGTGGTCGGAACCAAAGTTTACAGGCCTGCGTTCTCTGGATTTCTCTCAAGCGGAGCACTTCTACATTCTGACTGGTTGCCGCCGAACCGCGTCATAGCTTATTACCATAAAGTTGAGCTGATTTCAACTCTCCTCGACGCCCAAATCGTCCAAGACGCACCGCGCCGCTCTCGCCGGAGCTCGCCGCCCGGCTCCCACTGAAAATGAATGACTTCCGGCCAGCCTGCCGCTCTCGCCGCCGGCGGTGTGAACGCACAGTTAGTATAAGTGACTCAAAATTAGCATAAACAGTTTCCGCTTAACAAAAATATTTATTTATGTTGAATGAATGGAGATTATTTTTGTTCCCCTGTTTTAACAGGAACAGATCAAATTCAAGTCCGGTCAGGTCAACATTAAATGAAAATGTGAAAAACAATAAAGAGTGAAAATCAACAAATGTGTCTTGATTTCAGTTCAATCCCAGCAAACACACAACGTTGGCACAACGTACTCAGCCTTCTAACAACGTTGACACAACATGGCCAAAAGGTTGCTATAATACGTTGTGTGGTGAAGGTTGTTACAGTGTTGTCACAACGTTGACATTGAACCACCGTCCGGACCATTGGTTAAAGTTGTGCCAAGGTATCTGGACAACCACTGTGCGACCTATACTCGTCATCACTGTCCTGAAGCGTGAATATCAGCTTTTTAAATTTCAACTGACAGTTGAACCGTCTCGATCTTCAACGAGTAGGCTATAATAACTTGATATGCGGATACGTGAGTAGCTATTGCTTTTAATTTACCTTAGCTGATACGTAAATATTCAAACAAGCTACAATTTCCGTGTCTACGTGACATTCATTCGTTCTTTATTTTACAAACTAAATTTTTTTTTAAATAAAATAAACGGACAAATCATATTATTCATGGAGTTGCGATTTTGTGCATTACCATCATAACGCTCTCTTAACGTTAGGCTACCAGATTTACTCAGATCCTTACCGTAAGTGTTCAACATCTCATACCTGCTGGTTTCTGGACTTGCATTTCTCCTTTGGATTTGTTGATATTTCCTGAACATGAATCCGGTTACCGACCTCATATCACCCGGCTTTCGAATACGATTTTCTGCCATCTACAAAACCCGGTTTTGTTCTTAAATGTTCTGACCTAGGCCTATCTTTGCTTTTTTGTGTTTGATGTAATATACTTAAACTAAATATTTGTTTATTCTATTTTATTTATTTTTAAAAAATGTATCTGTATGGTCGCTTACCACATGCTGTTATAATAAAGTTGAATTAGTTGAATAAACTTGTATGTAATTTTTATTCTTCAAAAGTGTGTTGCAGGTGTTGATTATAATGAATTTACTGTTAGGCCCATAAATAATAGGATAAACAATAGGCATATAAAAAGTGTAATAACTGAAATTAAAAATGAACCGCAATGGGGAATATAGCATTAAAAAAATAAGTTGTCAGAATGTCGTCTTGAAGTTGCTGAATGTTGCGCAACAACGTTGCTACAGCCCCGTCGCGTCTTACAATTCTACGTTGTTACAATGTTGCGAGCATGTCGACATGCGACGTTGCCATAGTAGAAATGCAACGTGCCACAGACGTTGCCACAACGTAAACGTGTTTGCTGGGATTAACACAAAACAAAAACCAGTGCACTCACTTCACAACACTGAAATATTTCACATATATATTCAAGTTATCTCAAGCTCAGTGTCGAGCACGAGCAGCTCTTGAGAGCTTCCTCTGCTCTGTGACAGCAGCAGCATTTTGACCAACACGGCCAGGTCGCAAAACGAGAGAAACTGAAACTTAAGTATCGATATTTTCACGTTGGTATCGATATTAGTATCGATCTGCCCTACTCTACCAACGAGGCCGCAATCTCAGCTGATGAAGGCGTATTGAGAAGATGAACAACACACGACCCTATCCGATGATTAGGCATCAGGACCCTATTCACACGATCAGTAGTTGGCTTCTCTGTTTTATGTTCGTTTGAACAACTAAAACAAAAACTGTGTCTGAAAACAAAGAAACTCCTACGGCGAATCACTTGCTTACCGCTAGCAGGCCTTTTGCAGAACTGTACGCACACACACACAGACACGGCGTCAAACTCGTTCTGTCACGTTGAATAAACAACACTAGCACGATCAGAATCTTGAAAAACAACACCATGCATCTCCAATGTCTAACACAGACATAAACTGAGCTTTAATACCTCAGACTACCCGAAGACCAACGGATTCTTCCTCGACGCATCGAAACTTTTCTCTCACCGCTCTCCGTTTACTCCACGCGCGCGAGTAATGGCCGCGCCCATGGCAAAAATCAAAATAAAAGTCTCTTCAAAATAAAATTATGTACATCCCCTACACTGATGTTAATTTAATAGGTCTTTTCCCTCTTTCAGACTCATTTTCAACATTAGACAGGCTTTGATTTGATTCAGTAACCCCTTCAGAATTCATACACTTTTCATTTTCCGTTTTACAAACAATTGTGAACCAACATACAATTTATAGACAAGCAATGTCCTACAGTCTTTGGCAACCAATGCATTGGAATTACGATTGTGCACACATAATATAGTATGGGCATTTTGATGTTACAACAGCAAACGTACCTAGCTATAATCCAGTCGATCCAGATGAGCGCGCAGCAGAAATCCAGCGACGAAACCAGCAAACGGGAAGAAATCCAAACCGAATCCGCTCAGTCAAATTTAACCAGACGCTTTAGACTCGCAGAAGTCTTTATCCAAACGAACGCCATCCTTTTGTCCTTCAAAACAACTGCTGGACTTTTACTCCAGTGTTGAATCAGCGATGTCCAACAGCAACAAACAGAGTCCATCCAGACGGAGGTCAAATGCAAACACTGTCGTTGTTTCTTGTGCTCCAATGATTAAATGATTGCTTCCAGTAAGCTTCCAGTTGTGTCATTCTTTCCAGTTCATAGAATACAAATAACAAGTCCATCCCATACTGTATACAATCAATCCACCCTGCGCTAGTCTGCCGTGCGTGCGGTCGAGAACTGTGGGCTTCCCCACTACCAACACACCTGTGTCTCATTACTCTTGGCTCTTAATATCCCATACCAGAACGCCACCCAATGGACAAATGTATAACTACACACAAATGGCTTTAACACATCCTATTGTTTTAAATGCTGTTTGGATAAGAGTGTTATATGATCTTCAGAACAGCAGGAGGCGCTATCTCAAAAAACCAAGGGGTGTGAGAATGCAGGACTACAGGTCTGCAGCTTACATGACACATATACACACTGTTTTACACACACACACACACACACACACACACACACACACACACACACACACACACACACACACACACACACATAAAGAGAAAGTCACTTATATCACTGATAAATGACAACATGCATTGATTGTTCAAAAGCAGAGACTTGAGTTTGTAACCACTGCGGAGAAAGACTGTGCGGCCTACTGTTACGACTGAGCACATGACCTTCTGATTACATGAAAATTAGTAAACCCTGATTGGAGATTTATTATGAAAATATTTATAATGTGACTAACAATGTTCAAAATAGGGAGGGACCAAAATGTTTTAGTCACTCATATATATATACACACAAATCTTTTTTTTTTAAACTTCCAGTCAAAAGGCTTTGTTAATTTCTCTCTTGTGTTGAATAGGAGAGAGAAATATGGAGACCCTAAAGGGACATAGAGGTGGAAAATATGAGATGGGAGGAAAAATAATAAATCAATGCTTTTGCATTCTCTCACAAATCCTTTGAGCTCTTTGCCAGCGAACACAACGTTTCTCAGCGGAATGCAAAGATTCTGAAATATGACAGTGAATGAAGTTTTAGATTGATATTATTTCACTGACCAACCCGTGTTAATATATTTGTTTTTAATTTATAATTTTTCCTTTTTAATAAACCCGCCATTTAAAAAGAGAGTAGAAGAAGAAGAAGTGAAATGTAAAGACAATTTTAGTTATAAGCTGATAAATTGGGGTTATATTTTCAACTGTCAAATCAGTGTTTTGCAGGAAGAAAAAAAGCAAGTAGACTAAATCTTGTGCACAATTTATAAATCGAGGGAACTAATGAGTAAATCCTCTGGACTGTTTAGCAAGTCTAGGGAACGAAGCACTAAATTGTGTGCATGAATTACTTTTTTTTCTTTCTTCAGTTTGCTACATGTGCAAATGTAGAAATGTGAACCAACAAGATGTTGTCCTTAGGGAACCCTTTGTTTGTCCAGTAAAGGGCGGAGGCTCAGAAGCCGACCAATGAAAAGTTCCCAGCAGAATATGATTAAATACTCGTTAACTCTGCATTATATGGCACATATACACACACTGTTTTCATCACATATAGAGAAACTCACTTATATCTCTGATATATGACAACATCCATTAAATCTCCAAAAGAAAAGCAGAGACTTGAGTTTGTAACCATCGCGCAGAAAGACTGTCGTCTGATTAGAAAGAAATCAATGAACTATAACTTATTAATCATTCAAAGTGATGATTGGTCTGATCACGTGAAATGTGCAGACTTTTATTACAACTGAGCACATTGACCTTCTGATCACAAACCCTAAAACAGAGTACACCTTGACAAGAGCTTTATTATGGAAGTCTATGATTAAAATTGATTGAAACAGTTAAAATTAGAAATGGGCGATACTGATGCCTTTCAAGGCCAATATCACTGATATTGATACTGATACGATATTACTAAACTGAACTATTAAATTATTAAAATTACTAATCGTAAAATGAGTTAAGAGACCCACTGTTATGCCCCATAGCACAAAAGGGACGCAACAAATATAGGGATACACAAGAAACCCGAAATAATATACAACATTTATTAACCAAATAGAGCTAAACAGAAAAAACTGTATAATGCGTAACAGTCAGGAATCAGTGTGTTAAGTGTAATGAATGCTGGAAGGGTAATGTGCTGTAGTGGTGTTGGATGTACCAAAGAAACCAGTTCAACCAAACGCAAACGACAATCAAGTCCAGCCTGCAGCTCTCTTGGCCTTTTCTTCAAGCTCCTTTTACCAAGACCCAGCAGGAAGTCAGCTACAGATGAACTGAATGAAAGGCCTCTGAGAACAGCCAGTTGAGGACGGAGCCAGCCAACCATCCTCCTCAGCCTGGGGAAACCACACTTAACACAGGAGTCAAACACACACTTAACATCATATTTGAAAGGCATTTTAACATTCAATCAACATTTTAACTCATTAGATCATATTTGTGTTTACACACGGTTAAAATATGTTTACGTATAGTCATAACCGTGGAAATACTAGTTGAACTAGTAAAAATAAACCATGGTCTATTCTCACAAGGGACTGCCAGTGACAGGACATGGCACCGATGCAACCCTTTTACTCTGATAGTTTATGATTTATATTAACATTAGTTACAGAATAAAACATGATCAATATCAACTTTTACCATTACATTTAAAGAGATTACTATTGCTAGAATTTCTATTTGCTTATTGTGATATGACTCAATCATATGTTTTTCTGTCTTTATTGTAGCATTATTCTGGGCTGTGTTTTCAAAAGAAACGCAGCTCTGTTTGAATACAGTGTCTGTGAGCGAACGCTCGCTCTGGGATTAACTGGTTCTGTCTTGCAGCTTTTGTGTTCAG
>NC_090196.1:35207385-35244885 GCF_024679245.1 Pseudorasbora parva | reverse complement strand
GTGTCACATGATTCTTCAGAAATAACGCTAATGCTGTTTTAGTTTTAGTTAATAGTTTAATAGTTGCTTATCCTTTATTAGCTGCTTAATGAAGTGTGGAAACACAATGTAGTCTTTTTCAGGATACTTTAATAAACATAAAATATCCTTCTTTTCTCTCTCTTCACAGTGCAAAAGTCATCCAAAGCAGCTGAGAAACACACAGGGAAACAAGGTCAATGAACCTTACACATGTCCCTATAGAATGACAAATGTTGAATTGCACTCATTGAAAAATAAATCCATTGCTTTAACAGTGCTTGCTCTTTATTTTAGGATCTAAATTTCAACATGGCTGTATATTTAGACTGTGAATATTTTAATTTAAAGCATTTCACACACATTTTCATTTAAAAAAATCAATAATCCATATCCATTCCAGGCTTCACTTCCAAAATATTTAATATGTTTAAAAATACAACCTGTAATATAATGTTCAACAGGTAATTTTCTATGCATTTTTTTTTTTTTTTTTTTTTTTTTTTTTGCTTTACAAATTCAACATTGCACTTTATGGGACCTGCAGGAATAGCAGTAGAGTACTGATAAATGATCTCCATCTGCTGTTAGTTGACTCACAAACCTTTGTGTTTAATTTCTACTGTTGCTTTGTTCACATATATCCTGTTTATTTATATTTTCCATAACAGAGGATTTCTGGCTGCAGGAATTCAAGAAAACTCACAAAATGAACATGAAGGAGAAAGTAGAACACATTTTTGAGTGTAAAAAGGAAAATGAAGCAAAAGATCTCAAGGATGTTTTCACAGAACTCTTCATTACGGAGGGGGATCTTAAAGAAGTCAAACAAGAACATGAGATTATGAAGATTGATGACACCATTAAACCCCGTAAATCACAAAACACGCCAATCAAATGCAATGATGTATTTAGTCGGAACAAAGAAAAGAAAAAGATTGTGCTGACCAAAGGCATCGCCGGCATTGGAAAAACAGTCTCAGTGCACAAGTTCATTCTGGACTGGGCAGAAGGAGAAGCCAATCAGGATATAGACTGTGTGTTCCTGCTTCCATTCAGAAAGATTAACTGCATTAAAGACAGAAAGATTAGTCTGCATAAGTTTCTACAGATATTTAATCCAGAACTGAGGGACCTGGAAACAGCAAAGATACGTGAGATATATAAATGTAAGCTTGCGTTTATCTTTGATGGACTGGATGAGAGTCGACTGACTTTGGATTTTGAAAGTGGAATGGTGACGAGTGTTGAGGAGCGATCATCTGTAGATGAACTGTTTGCCAGTCTGGTGAATGGGACTCTGCTTCCATCAGCTCACGTCTGGGTGACATCACGACCAGCAGCAGCCAATCAGATCCCTCATGAGTATGTAGGGTTGTTCACAGAGGTGCGAGGATTCACTGACCAGCAGAAGGATGAGTATTTCAGAAAGAGAATCAAAGATGAGACTCAGGCCTCTAGAATGATCTCACACATTAGGAAATCTCGTAGTCTCTACATCATGTGTTACATTCCCGTGTTCTGTTGGATCACAGCCACTGTTCTTCAGGCCGTCACCATTGGGAACAATGCAGAGAACATCAACACGACACTCACTGAAATGTACATCCATTTCCTGCTGATACAGATGAACTTGAAGAGCCAGAAGCAAGACAGAATAACAGAAAGAGAACGTGCCAAGCTCTTAGATTCCAATAAAACAATGATTATGAAGTTAGCTAAGCTAGCGTTTGAACAGCTGAAGAAAGAAAACATTGTGTTCTATGAGAAAGATCTGACAGCATGTGATATTGATGTGAAAGACTTTGAGTGCACAGGAATGCTCACTGAGATATTTCAGCAAGAAGCTGGACTTTATGAGGTGAAGGTCTTCTGCTTTGTGCATCTGAGTGTTCAAGAGTTCCTCGCTGCAGTGCACGTTTTCCTCTGCTACCTGAACAAGGACATGGACGAGCTGCAGTTTTTCACTGAAAAAACACAAAGAGAGGCCAGGACTGACCACACCGACAAGCCAGACAAAAATATTGCTTTACATGATTTACTGAAGAAGGCTGTTGAGAAAGCAATGCAAAGTCAGAAAGGACATTTAGATCTGTTTTTACGGTTTCTGATGGGCATTTCACTGAAATCCAATCAGAACCTGCTCAGCGGCCTGTTCACACCCACAGAAGTTAGCAAGAGCGTCACAGAAATAACCAAATACATTAAAACACTATTAAAAAACCAGTACATCTCACCTGAAACTTCAGTCAACCTGTTCTACTGCTTACTGGAGCTCAAAGACTATTCATTCTATGAAGAAATACAAACATACCTCAGATCATCTCCAGAAAGAGAGCTCTCGTCTTCCATGTGTTCACTGATGGCTTATGTACTGCTGATGTCAGAGGAGGTGCTGGATGAGCTTGACCTGAGTAGGTACAACTCTGCAATGGGAGTCAACAGGAATCTCCTGCCAGCTGTAAGATGCTGCAGAAAAGCAACGTAAGGAACTTGTTGACATGTTTAATTAAAGTGTTTAACTCTGAAAATCTCTTTCAGCATGTGAAGTTTTTAATAATATTTCCTCAAATGGATTTCCTAAACAGTGATTTTATAAGCATACATTCTAAAGTTATTTTCACTTGACTGCCACACCAGTTCCAGCATACATGAAATTTATATTTATATTTCCAGAAAGCTTGAATGTTCACAGAGAACATGACATACCATAGCACTGTTACTGCAAACAGTTTACCTAAAAGATAAACACAAAATAAATGCCATGGACAAATATCCTGCTTTTACAGACTCTTGGATTGTAATTTTGATGACACCTGCTGTGAGACTGTGGCTTTGGCCCTGCAGACACCCAAATCCGCCCTGATAGAGCTGGACATGGGTTACAATAACCTTCGTGATTCAGGAGTGAAGCTGCTCTCCAATGGACTGAAGAGCCCAATCTGTAAGCTGGAGATACTGAGGTTTGAGATTTATTCAATCCTTATACAACACTTAGTATTTCAGTCACTAAAAACAGTGGGACAATCTAAAACAACATGGAAATGCTTAATGTCTCTTAATGCACAAAGACTTTAATATATATATTTCAATATACACTGTATTGATGATGTGTGATATATACAGGCAAGCAGATGGCGCCAGATGGCGCCCTAGGCAAGATTTTTTTGGCACCCCCTTGTATTCCGATTTATATCACCAAGTATTATGACAAAATAATGATAATAAAAATAACACTTGTATAACGCTTTTCTGGATCCCCAAAGTCACTTTTTGAGAAAACATGAGCCTAAATAATTTTGCCATTGATTTGTAAAAATGAGTTTTCATTTATTTTGTAAAAAAGGGTTTCAAACGCACATGTTTAAATAGTGTAAATAAAAGTGCAACACTTTTGGTTAAAAAGCTACAACACAATAAAATAAACAAAAGCCTCTTTAAAAAAAATCCAAATAACTGGATCATAATTTACTCAAAAACAAACCAAACAATGATTGAAATAATACAGTAAAAGTATGATACAGCACTAAAAATAACAAGACTAATATAAAATTCTTCAATAGCCTAAATAAGAAAACTTACTAAACAAATCACAAATTAAACTTAAATACTTTAGTTTGAGAAGTTTAGTGCACCGAGTAACTTTGTCTTAGCTACAAAAAATATTTATTTAAAGTGCCCCCTAGTGGTGGTTTGTGCCATCAGGTAATAATCATTTACTTGTTTTGTAAAACAAGAGATCAAAAAAATTGTTTAAATATTCAAAATGCAATTTTTTGGGGTAAAAATTCAAACACTGAAGCAAATGCAAATCTAAATCACCAAATAACAAAATTTTAATTTACCTTAAACAAAATAAAAATAAAATAAAGGCAATAAACCAGGAAAAATGTCCAATGTAACTTAAATAATTGCAGTTTGCATAGTAACTAATTATGGAGACATTTCAAATCAATTGGCATAGAATAAAAAAAGACAATGTTGTTGGGCTTAAAAATGTTGCTTTTCAAGCCATGGTAAACCATGTTTTTGAAGGACTGGATATCAGTCTGTTTATGTAGATATTCATCTATAAAGTTATCTGTTTAACGTGTTAGCTCAGTGCACATGCAAAATTAATTAATTCATTGTTTTTTCACACAGTTTTACCTCTGGCTTTTTTGCAATTTTTAAAAAAATGAAGAGTCATTTCGTTTTTTTTTTCGTTTTTTCTTGCACACCAGATCATTTATGAGGTCATTTTGACATGTCTCCACTTCGCCCCTTGCTGATAGATGTGCACACATCCAGCACAAACCATTATTAAACAGAAAGTAAACAAATCAGCACACAGGGCCTGGGTTTCACTTCGCTCCGGCCAACCTTTAGCCAGGTGTCAATCAATTGGCGGCAGGTGCAGTAATACCCTTATTTAAGATTTTTATATAATACTAATTATTAATATTAATTCAAAGTTTAGTTTGCTAAAGATATCAGCAGTTTGGTTATGTTTGTAACTTTTTTTATTATCCCTTGGCCTCTTTGGCGCACCCTAATGACACTGCGCGCTTAGCATTTGGCTGTACTGCCTATATAACGGGCCGGCTCTGAGTATTGGTGTATACTACTCATGTGTACTGTCTCCATGACACCGGCACATGCCTGCCAGTTTCGCGCACACACTCAATGGAGAGCACAGACTCTATGACTGACCCTTCTTATTAACTAAATGAGTATTTTATACTTTGTAAATAGTGTAAATAGTTTTTCAGCAAATGCATATCCATTATAATTAGCAGTTTATTACAGATTATTGCAGATTTTTTGAATGAAAAACTACTCTTTACAATTACAAATGTTCTGAAATAAAGGGCTTTTTTGAAAAGATGCCTAGCCTTTTCGTGACAAAAGCTTACAGGAGCTACATTTTTTAAAGAATTATCCTCAAATTTTAGTCAAAACATGATCAGACATCCAATTTTATATTTAGGTTATTTTTAGGCCCTTAACATTAAATTCGCATAATTTTTATCCCTAAATCAATTTAAATTTAAAATAAAACGTGAGTCACTTACATGTATATTTGACCCTGTTTTACTCTGTTCCAATAATACTTTGTTATTATGACTCTTGGGTAACAAAATGCCAAGTGTCTAGTTTACAATAATGAAGCAATTTTTATTTGGGTATGTCATTTTCAGAAAATTCTCAAAAATGTATATCCTGCAGGTTAAGAGGTTAATACAAAATCATTTAACTTTTTTTATGGGTTACTATGGAGAAACAATTTACATGAAACTTTGCATGTTGCTTTCATATTTGGGTTTGTCTATATGCCTGTACACAGTATATTTTATTAATAATTTGTGTAATAAATTTGGTCCTCCAGTATTACTGTAAGCATGATGATGATCAAGTCAATGAAGCATGTATTGCAACAGGGATGTTTTCTCCCCATTAAAACCTTAGTTCACTTCAAAATGAAAATTTCCTGATCATTTACTCACCCCATCTCATCCAAGATGTTCATGTGTTTCTTTCTTTAGTCGAATATATATATATATATATATATATATATATATATATATATATATATATATATATATATATATATATATATATACACACAATTGTTTCCAACAATAGCAAACAGTGGTTGAAGGTCCAAATAAATGCAGTTTCAAAGGAATGACTTCAAAGGCTCTACAAAATCCCAGCTGAGGAATATGGTCTTATCTAGCTAAACTATTGGTAGTTTTCCAAACAAACAAAAAAACGTTTTTCTTTTCATTATTTCTTCATCGGCTGGGATTGTGCAGAGCCTCTGAAGCCCTTCCTTTGAAACTGCATTGATTTGGACCATGGCCTGTTTGGTAGTCATATTCGTATTTTATCCTATTAAGTCTGCAGATGAAATTATTATTAGATTATATGCAAAATAAAATGACATATCTGAATAAGCATTTTAAGTATTTAAAATACAAAATACAGACTCTCAAAGTATTTACTTGCCAATTAAATGTAATTTATTTTAAGGAAAATGGATATGACAAATTATTTAAAAGTAATTTAATACATATTTTAAAAAGATATCATTCAAATACTTTCAATCTCTGTACCTAATAATAGCACACATTTATCTAGGTTAACATTAGAGAGAGTGGACTCTTAAAGTTGCTACTTCTTACATGTTTCAAGTGATAAGCTATTTTTGAGGTTGATGAATGATTGCCGAATGTTTGGATTTCCACCTGGTAATATCCATAGTATCTGCTAGATGGCTGTATAGATCAAAACCATATTCTCCTTTCAGCAGAACTTATAGTTTATTAAATGATATAGATTTAACTCTGATCAGTTTAAATTCAATGGATGATTAAATATTTAACAGATTTAAAAAGCTTTTGTTGAGTTCTGATGTCAAAGATATCTTCATTGTTTCTGTGGGTGTTTGTAGATTATGGGCGTGTTTTGTGACAGAAGAAGGCTGTGGTTATCTGGCTTCAGCTCTACGTTTAAACCCCTCACACCTGAGAGAGCTGGATCTGAGCGACAATAACCTGGAAGATTCAGGAGTCAAGAGGCTCTCGGATCTACTGGAGGACCCAAACTGCACACTGAACACACTCAAGTATGTTGAGCAGTAAGATTCATCTCATCCTGTGAATGTGAATCCTGTAAATCATCTAATCCATTTAGCAAGGTTTTGTTGGGAGTTCTGAAGTCTCAGATGTCTTCATTGTTTCTGTGTGTATTTGTAGATTAAGGAACTGTAGGGTGACAGAAAAAGGCTGTGGTTATCTGGCTTTAGCTTTGCGTTCAAATACCTCACACCTGAGAGAGCTGGATCTGGGTTACAATAACCTGAGAGATTCAGGAGTCAAGATGCTCTCTGATCTACTGAAGGACCCAAAATGCAAACTGAACACTCTCAGGTATGTTGAGCAGATTCATCTCATCCTTTGAATGTTTGTGTGTGTGTTTCAGTCTTACCATCTACAAGTGTACAGTGAAACGTGGAAAGGGTTTGTAGTAAAGCTGCATGGAGGGAAAGATTTCTTTGGCAAAACTTCACAACATCATCTTTTGTGTTTGGCAGAATAAATCCCTACAGGTTTAGAAACACATGAGAGTGAGTAAATGAGGACAGATTTTATATTTATGTGTGAACCATGCCTTTAATAAAGGGTATGATTTATTTGTCTCAGAATCAGTTGATCATTTCTTTGGTGCTGTTTTAGTAAGAATATGCTTGTGTTATATGTTATGCTTGGACTGACAGGTTTTTCATATTTCTTCTTTGAGTGGCCACACATGATCTACTGTACAGGTTTTACATGGGATAATTTTGACAAGCTAACACACGTTTCATGTCTTTCACACACGGTTATTTTGTCTGTCTTCACTATTTCTTATAAACAAGCAGTAGACAGGCGTCTTTGACCATTGTGATCCTCACTGTTTTTCACTCTTACTCATGTGAAATTGCTTAAAGGACAACTGCAAATTTTTAAGTTTATCTTGATCATTATATCTTTGTGAGTACAGTCTATAGAAAAAAAAATGAACCGGACTGGTGCTTGCAACACGGAGTTATTACAGTTAATGCCCAGAGCCCCCCCCCCCCCCCCCCCTCAGCTAAAACGGCAGTTTGGGAGCATACACGTAAAGGGTGTCTTTGAGCCTCTTAGCAGACACAAAATGCAAATAAAATGTCTGTCCAACATGAACAGGTCTCTCACACGAACACGAGATGTGTTTAGCCACTTAGCCATTGTTTAAAATCACCTGTTTTAGGCAGCTAGCTGTGTCTCGCGCTGAAGTCTCGTGGGAACACAGCGGTAGCTGTAAAAAATGACAGTCCAGTTGGTAAGAGTGTCATGTGTGTGTAAAACAAGATTTTAAATTACTGCACATCTTTCCTCAAGCTGGGTGTGCATTGGTAGCCGGCTAAAACAGGTGAATTTAAACACATAACTAATATATATTTAGAAAGCCAACACTTGAGAGTTTTGAGGACACTTAAGCATGTCATATTATTCAATCAATCAATCAACTTTATTTATATAGCGCTTTTACAATCACGATTGTGTCAAAGCAGCTTCACAGTGTCAAACAGGATAATATTGCGACAAAATTAGATTTGGCTGTAGAGTCGTACTGGAGAAAACAGTAATGTTATCAGCTTATTTTAATTTATCATACAGCAAAAATGTTGGCAGATCAGTATTTAAGTTTATAGAATTAAATAAGACCTAATTCATACATTTTATTTGTATAATAAGTTGAATAACTTAAATCATATTTTTAGTGTCCCCAACTGAGCAAGCCAAGCCAAAGGCGACAGTGGCAAGGAACCAAAACTCCATCAGGGCATGATGGAGAAAAATAAACCTTGGGAGAAACCAGACTCAGTCGGGGTGCCAGTTCTCCTCTGGCCTATTAACACACCGTGGAGGATTATTATTCTGGCAACCTTACAGGTCAGAAATCATATTAGATTGGAATATTAAAAATTTTAGGGTATCACGGAAGAGACAGATTTATTTGGAAATAAATGATGGGATGGGGCGTCGATTACACAAGAGTATGAATACATGAAAGATCGGAATTATTGCGCCGAAGACGGGTTTTGAGCATGTCGTGCCAGTGAGGCAAATTCAGAGGAGACACCAATTGACACGGCTCAGCAGACACTCCAGGATGAGCTGGTCATGTCCAGGCAGGTCCACCATCCGATCCGGACAGGGCCCAGATCCGGGATAAACCTCGGGATAAACAGAGAGACTAACATTAGCGTAGATGCCACTCTTTTTATGATGTAACGAGTACATCAGGTGTTATTGGAAGTGTTTCCGGTTCCGGCTGACCTAGTTAATGCAGCCTAACAATCAGTCAATTGATCTGAATAATGAAAGTTAATAATGTTCTATGTGTATGCCATAGTAAAGAGATGTGTTTTTAGTCTAGATTTAAACTGACAGAGTGTGTCTGCTTCCCGAACAATGCTAGGAAGACTATTCCAGAGTTTAGGAGCTAAATAGGAAAATGATCGACCGCCTGCAGTGGATTTAGATATTCTAGGTATTATCAACTGGCCAGAGTTTTGAGACCGCAATAGACGTGATGGAGTATAATGTGTTAAGAGCTCGCTTAAGTACCGGGGAGCTAAACTATTTAGTGCTTTGTAAGTAATAAGCAAGATTTTAAAATGTATGCGATGTTTAATAGGGAGCCAGTGCAGTGTTGACAGAACTGGACTAATATGATCATACTTCTTGGTTTTAGTAAGAACTCTAGCTGCTGCATTTCAAGATCAAGATCAAGATCAAGATTCAAGATTACAATAATCTAGCCTTGAGCTCATGAACGCATGTACTAACTGTTCAGCATTTTGCATTGAAAGCATGTGCCGTAATTTAGATATATTTTTAAGATGATAGAATGCGGTTTTACAGATGCTAAAAACGTGGCTTTCAAATGAAAGATTGGTATCAAAGATTACCAATAATTATTACCAACTGCTAATAATATTATTAGCAGTTCAGTGAGCAAATGAACGCCTGATGACTGATATTTGATGCATATCATTAAGAAGAGACCCAGAGAGAGCTAAGTGCATGTTTTAACTCTTTTATATCGAATGATTCAGTGACAAATTAATAGAAATGGTATTCTGTATGACAAAATATTTTGCAAACGTGATAATATATCAGTATTTCTCCAAATATGAGCACTTTTGAACTAAGAGCTAAACTGAAAGCTGTTCTTTGCGATCTCTGTGAACACAAATGAGCTGCTGCAGACGAGAGAGAATGAACGTGCGTCTGATAATCTATTCAAAATATCGTTCATAACGGATCGAATATAATGCACTCCTGACATAAATTAAGAAATTCATGTCACTGCAACACAGTTTTATCATAAACAGTGTTCAAATATCGAAGCTGCAGTCTTTAATCTTTCTGATGATACTGAGTTTGTCCAGATGAAGTTAGAATTTTATGTTTTAACTTGCATTGAATGTTGACATCAGTAATCTGAGACCATATACGATCTTTGACTGGTAAGGAGTTAATTTAAAAACATTTTTCTTCCTCTGTAGTCTGTAGTTTTGTTCTCTCTTCTTGTCTTTAGATATAAGTAATCTCACACTGGATCCAAACACAGAACACACACGTCTGATTTTGTCTGAGGAGAACAGAAATATTGCACACGTGTTTGAGGATCAGCCGGATCCTGATCATCAAAGAGATTTGATAAGTGTCATCGGGTTCTGTGTGGAGAGCATCTGACTGGATTCTGTTACTGGGAGGCTGAATGGAGTCAGTCAATGATATCAGTGACATATAAAGGAATCGGCAGGAGAGGAAGGAGACGCTGTACATTTAGTTTCATCAAAATATTGTCCATCATATATAAACAAAGTCCATCATATATCTCCTTACGTGATTCATGTAATTTAGTAATAGGCTAATTAGCAACAGTCAATGTGAGACAAATAATCTACTGCCCACTGACTTTGTTTTAAAGCTATTTCTCTTTCATTTTTTGGCTTTGAGATGTCTTAAAATGCACATAAAATGTTATCCAGAGAAATCAAACTTTTCTCAGGGGTGCATGACTCCATGACTTTTCACAATTCAAAGTTTCTCAACATGAAATAAAAACATGTTAGCTTAATAGATCTGTCACTTGAATTTGTGATTTGTGGTGATCTTTGTGGGGAAGTTTTGGTTAACCGTGCCAAATAATATACAAACTTATTTCAGACAATGAGAATGTTGTGTTTGTTTGGACTGAAAAATGTGGCACATGATCTTGGTAAGCAATTTGACAACATTGTAGTAAATATTTCCCGTGCATCAAAAAGTGTTCTTGTTAAGATACCAGCAGACAAGACAATCCAAAACAAATGAGTGCATATATTCATCAAAATTGAAGTATTTAAACACAATTATTAAACACAAAATATTTTCAACTTCTAAAAAAGAACCACACACCTGCACCTCGTATTCATCCTCATCAAAATGTCTAATTACACACACACACACACACACACACACACACACACACACACACACACACACACACACACACACACACACACACACACACACACACACGCACCTCACTCCAGTGTCCGGTTTCATTTTCAACATTTTACCTGTCTCTCCATCAAATTAAAGACTGATTCTCCAACAATGACCTCCTGTAATTCTCCTACATGATCTCCTCTCCAGCGTCTTTGTGTGTGTGTGTGTGTGTGTGTGTGTCCATCACCATCCATAACCTCCTGGTACTGCAAGATAAAGGTCACCATCATCATCATCATAATCTACACTGTTAAAGGATCTCTATCTGCTTACTTACCTTCAACGATTCATCTGATCTGTTTTTGCCAATAAGTCTCCTGAGTCTACTTCCGTAACAATGTTATGTAATTTAAATGTACAAGCATTAACATTCACTATATTCTCTTCTGATGTCATTATAATAGTTCCTGATGAGTGAATTTATAGTTTAGTTTAGGTTCACACATTTTACTAATAACCTCAAAAGAGGACCAGAATAATTGCAGTGTACTCTGAAATGTGCAAAGTGCATTAATATGTTGTAGTGCTGGGAGCTTTTGAATCTGTTAGAACTCTATACCTCTCACAACCAATGTTAACACAAAAATGACTTGCTTATGTTTGTTTAGTTATCTGGACTTTAAAAATGTTCTCAGTGTTTTTAGGGCAGTGGTTCTCAAACCTGTCCTAGAGGACCACCAGCCCTGCACATTTTGTATGTCTCCCTATATCTAACACCCATTTCAGATCTTGCAGTCTCTACTAATGAGCTCATGAGTTGAATCAGGTGTGTTAGATGAGGGAGACCTACAAAATGTGCAGGGCTGGTGGTCCTCCAGGACAGGTTTGATCCACTGTTGAATCCACTGTTTTAGGGCAACTTCCAAAATCATGTTATACGGTTCATGTGTTTTAATACAATTTGAAGTTTGTTTGCATGTGTACTGGTGTTTTGTGCTTCATAACCATGTTATTGTTGAGCTTTCTGTTACTGATGCACTATATGATCGACATCTCGATTCTTTTCTGAGATAGAACAGTGGAAAGTACACACGTTTATGATGAGGATATCAGTTTGTGTCTATACAGAAATAAGCTTTTAGGTCTGTATTACCATTAAACTGAATACAAATCAACACTTTGATGTCACCAGTGATTGGGTGTGTTGTGTTTCAAATGTAGTGAAGTTTAATAAAATAAAAAATAAAAAAAATAATAATAATACTAAAGTAAGGTACAGATACTCAAGCAGTCATCTGCTTCAGATTGTACCCTCATTAGACTCATTGTTCCATACCCTGCTAAAAACAATTGTAGATGGAGTAAGGTATGTCAAAGAAATTACCTGACCTAAACTACACACTCCGTAAAAGATCTTTAAAGCTGAACATGTGCTTGCCCTCAAAAAATGGTGGATTCTCTGATGGCGGCTAGTGCTTGTGAAGAGAATAACCAAAGTTAAAGGCACTAAGTACTATCCGGTTTTGGCCTGTTAAAGAGCAAATCAATATCTTGTCCATATACCATTTCATTTTTTCTTGTCTTTTAAGAAAAGTTATGCTTAATGCATCCCTTGCAAAAATGTCAAATACACAGAAAGACACTCCCAGAAATACACTACCAACACTTTATTCTTTATTATTACTATTTTTATGGTACAATAATAATAATCAAAACAATGAAATAAGACATGGTGCCTGGGAATTACTTTTAAATACTAAATTCAAAAACGTATATTACAAACTCTTACACAAAACTCTTATATTCCAGCTTCATCTGTATACAGAGATATGATTTGTGTATTTTTCCATCTGCAGTTCTGTTGTGAAATGTAATTTGCTTTATTTTTGAGATCATTATCAACTATCTCACATATATGATGAAAAACACATTTTCAAGAAGTGCACAGCAATGCACCTTGAATACAAAGAAGTCTTTGGTACTTGTATTACAGATGGAAATATTTAGAGTACTGCATGAACGAATACAAACAAAATAATTATCCTAATTTTAATAACATTTATGTCAAATTGCAAAAGTTATAATTATGGAGGAGCTGATCAGAAAACTATGAAAATATTATTTTATAAAATTCAAGGAAAACCCCTCAATTTAAGGGAATCCACAGTGACAATAACCTTAGAGTTACATTTTAACTAGTTTCAGTGTAACAGAGAACGCCCAGCATTTTTAATGTGTTCCATGACGTTCTCCATTGTAGCTCTGTGTCCAGGATTGGTCCTGACCATGTTGGAAACAGGGTTGCAATATGGATTACCAGATAAGCGTGCGCTGACTTCGCGTCCCCTTACCGTTGTAGGGAGTCTTGCTCTGGGTGTGATCAGGAGCTCGGCTATAATTTTGCCCATTGCCCACACATCAGAGCCCTTGTCTCTTTGAAATCCTTGACGAACTTCAGGAGCAGCGTAAAACCGATTGCCTCCTTCATGACCAGAGAAATGGCCATGTCTTTGAAATTTTGCAAGGCCCAAGTCAATAATCACTGCCCGATGAGTGGTGTATTCCACCTGCAAAGAGATGGGAGAAAGCCATTTCTCAAAAAAAATATTTCTGTCTAAATTCAAGTTTATGCATTTGAATTAAATAAAATGTTTCCATTCATTTAGATTATAGTTTTAACATAAACTAGTAAACTTAATGTGACATCTACAGAAGCTCTTATTGAAAATTAACAGAAGTTTAGATGATGAGGATTTATTGAGTTTCATTTGACGTCACCACTACTTGAGGAGTTGTTTAATCCTCCTTTGCTGAGAGCTTCAGAGATTTAATGTCTTTTATCCTCCATTGATTTGATCTAAGTCTGTAGCTGAAGTCAGTTTTGGTGATTCTCTTTCCTTCAGTTATTCTGCTTTTTAACTGCAGGTGTTCATCACTAATGTTCAATCATCACTAACTTATCTCATTAACACTGTTGAAGCACACATGAACACTAGGCAGTGTTTTTTATATCATTGGCATTTTGCTGTGTTTACTACAACAAGTTTATTAGTTTTTTTATGGTAAAACAATGTAATGCAAATGAATGGAAAATATGTAACTTATTTTTTTTTTAAATAACATAACTTGATCCGAGACAAGTTCTGCTAATTATAATGATGTGCTATCAAGTTCCTAACCAAATATTTAAGACTAGCAGGGGCTAGAAGTAAAAATGTTCCATGTTTTCCTGATGTATTCCTACTGAAAATACACTCACCATGACGTTGTCAGGTTTGAGGTCCTGGTGGATGATGTTTTTTCTGTGCATTTCTCTCAGTCCGGAGCACATGCCTTTGATAATTTTGACTATGACTGATCTAGTAAGCTGTTAAAAAAAGAGATAACGCCTTAAGTTAAATTATTAAAGTCACATTATATAAAAAATACCTATGTTATGCTTGGCTATAAAAAAACGATGTATTTATACACTGTAAACCTAACGCTCAACATAATGAATTGGTTTGAATATAGCCAACTCAAATTAAACAAATTAACTTTTATGAGTATTTAGAACTATACTTTTGCAAGATTAACGTTAAGTGGGAAATGTAGTCGAGCTTATTGTTTTATTATTCTAGCTTAAAAGAGTTTCTGTTATGCAGTTTTTTTTTTTTTGTAGGGTTTCCATCATTTGATAAGTGGGGCATGATCTTAGTTTGAGAACAGATATATGTTGTGTTATATTTTTGTCCTCGTTCAGCAAGTGCTGGAAAAATTCCTTCCGTGGAATGTCTTTGGAAAATCTTTGGAATGTTTGACCAGAGGCTAAAGACTACAGCCAGCAGAGGGAGCTATTTCCGCATGTTTTCAACCCGCACATGGGGATGGAGATCACACTCACAGCTCAGCTCACGGCTGCAGGCATTAATTTAAACGAATGCTAAGCAGTGTAAGTGTTTTACATTTACATTTATGCATTTGGCAGATGCTTTTATCCAAAGCGACTTACATTGTATTCAAGCTACACATTTTTTACATTATTGTAAGTTCTTGCTTTCCCTGGGTATCGAACCCATGACTTTGGCGTTGCTAGCGTCATGCTCTACTGGCTGAGCTACAGGAAAGCGTTTTAACTTCTCAAATTAATTTCTATGAAAGTTAAGATATTTAGCATGCCAAATATATATATATATATATATATATATATATATATATATATATATATATATATATATATATATATATATATATATATCACAGGCGTCAGCAACTCATCTGCGATTCTCTCGGATCACATCTTTGATCATTCGCACTGCGTGATTTTCATTCGCATACACAATCACTGATTTACCTCTGATTTGGGGCATTTGCTAGCAATTTCACAAAAACAAGTCAAAATTAAGGCTAAAATCGGGCAGTGTGAACTGGGCATTACTCAAATATTTCAGGTTTAGAGCAATTAAAATGTTTGATTACAAAATACAAATCTGCAAATTCTTACTTAAACTTTACATTTCTTAGCTTCTTAGAGTTTTTTTAGTTTTGCCAACTTATTCAGGTTTACTGTACAGGACTTACTGTAATATAATTCAAATGTATAAAATCTATACTTAATGTCTTCATTTTAATTAACCTTTTGGTTATTTTCGGATTATTAGTTTTTTATAGTTTTTCTTTTTAATATTATTTTGACGATTTCTGAAGCAAACATTTGTATAAATTGGTCAAATAAATCAAAGAACAGATAGCAAAAGTTGCAAAAAAGTGTAGTTTTTCTTTTTTTTAATGTAAAACACAAACTTGTTTTGATATATGACTTAGAACAGTACCTGTATAGATGTGTGGGATGTAAACATAACTTTTTCCAGATCCTTTCCATTAATATATTCCAGAGGAATGTTCCACTTGAGCTCTTTATCTAGCCAAGGATCGCAAATGAGTTTCACCACATGTGGATGAGAAATTGATCTGAGATTGAAATATAAAATGTAAGCAATCCAGTATATGACTTGAAAAAAAACACATTTTTAATTTGAAAGCCACGTTTCTAGCATTTAAAAAATATATCTAAATTACGGCACATGCTTTCAATGTAAAATGCCAAACATGTAAGTTAATGCATTCATGACCTCAAGGCTATATTATTATAATGCTGTACTGGGTGGTTGCCCTGCTCGCTTAATAAACAGCTGGAGAAGGTTGATGGTTCCTCCTGACAGGGTTCTTGCAGGTTTCAGTAAGTTAAATTTAAGACCTTTTTAAGACCTTTTAAGACCATTATGAGTGAAATTTAAGACCAACACGACGCATTACTAAAAGCATTATAAATGATCTCAGAAACTCTCAAACATTCTATTTTTATTGATTCAGTTATAGAAACATTAAATAAACTCAGAAACTGATATCAAAATACTGAGTCCGATATTTTCGCATGCGGTTTTTCGTATTCCGAAAAATTCGTTACGCACAGAGATCTTGCACACTGAGTCCGATGCGTATTAATGAATGCGTCACGGGGATAAAAACGCAAAACAAGACAAAGTGACGTCTAGTGAGGATAATTTGTTTGTCCTGAGGAGATGTGGAGAGACTCCTGTGATCGCGTAGAGTTTCCCCTCCTTATCAAGCGGGATCAAGACCGACCGATTAAAAGTGTCAGTTTGATGCTTTGCTAGCGATACTGGAGACACATATTAAAAAGAAGACCACTAATTTCCGTGAATCAATTGATCCCGAACACCTGGCAGTATGTCTATGGATCCGATCACACACACACACACACACACACACACAGAGCTTTACAGAGACTTGATGTGCTATAATTATAGCTGTGATATAATAATATTATTTGTGGTATTTTTGCTAGAATAATAATTTACGCACTTCCAAAAATAAATTCGACCTCACGTTATGTCAATCACGCTTGCACACTGCCTCCGAAACTTTCGTCCGTCAAAATTTTTTTTGGAACAGGTTCGATTTTCTGCGTTTTCGCATCCGTAAAAACGCATTTTGAGACGTTTTGACAACTCAGAGCCACCATACATATTATTCTAGCAAAAATGCTACAAATATTATTATATCACAGCTATAATTATAGCACATCAAGTCTCCCCTTACGAAAGGAAAATATATTTACCAATATATTTTCTTGAAATATATTTTAATATATGGAATAATATATTGATGGCATTATAAAATATATTATATATTCATGCAATATATTGGAAAATATACAAATGATGGCCGCTTTCAATATATTGCAATATTTCGGAAAATATAAATATTAAATCCCATAACGTTATATGTGAATATATTGCATGATATTTTCAAATATATTGCAATATATTTTTGTTTCGTAAGGGTCTGTAAAGCTCTGTCTGTCTGTGTGTGTATGTGATCGGATCCATAGACATACTGCCAGGTGTTCGGGATCAATTGATTCACAGAAATTAGTAGTCTTCTTTTAAATATATCTCCAGTATCGCTAGCAAAGCATCAAACTGAGCCACTGAAACTGCAACTTTGAATCGGTCGATCTGGATAATCCCGCTTGATAGGGAAACTCTCCTCTCTACGCGATCACAGGAGTAACGTTAGATGAACCCAATATCTCCTCAGGACAAACAAATCATCCTCACTAGACGTCACTTTGTCTTGTTTTGCGGTTTTTTCCGTAACACATTCATTAATACGCATCGGACTCAGTGTGCAAGGTCTGTGCGTGACGAGTTTTTCGGATCACGAATACGAAAAAACGCATGCGAAAATATCGGACTCAGTGTGCAAAGACCCATGTTCTTTGAAAACGCGCATAGACACAAGTGCATACAAAACAACCAACCTATGATAGGGGCGGATCTACGGTTGGGCCTGAGATTGACAGCTGCCCACCCAGTCAGATCAAATACATCAGAATACATTACGCTTAACCCTATTAGAATGTGAGTGTTGGCGCCAGCATATTAAAGCGCTTTTTGACCGTAAATCCTCAACATTTGGCGCGCTTAAAAAAATCCTTAAAGACAAATAGCGCTTTTTGCCAAAATATGGTTTATTACGGTAATTTCTTGCTTTCCGTTTGCCAATCGCAGCTTTCTGAAAAGCTGAAGGAAAAGTGTAAGGAGTAAAAATGCATGAAGCAGTCGGGTAAAGAAAACTAAAAGGTTTTGTTTCTGAACGGAAGTAAAAGTTTTAAGACTTTGGTAAATTAAATTTAAGACCTAGGATGAAAATCTGGGCGTTTTTAAGACTTTTTAAGGCCTTAAATGTAACTTTCTGAATTTAAGACTTTTTAAGACCCCGCGGGAACCCTGTCCTGAGGAAAGGGAAACCCTGAAAGTGCATCCCAGGGAGGCAACACGATTCTGGGGCAGTAATAAAGCAAAACACACCCTAGAGGAACTCCAGCTAGTCCAAAACGCAGCAGCTCGAGCTCTTACTAGAACCAGGAAGTATGACCATATTAGCCTGATTCTGTCAAAACTGCACTGGCTCCCAATTAAACATCACATACATTTTAAAATCGTACTAATTACTTACAAAGCACTAAATGGTTTAGCTCCAGTACTTAAGCGAGCTCTTAACACATTATACTCCATCACGTCTATTGCGGTCTCTAAACTCTGGCCAGTTGATCATACCTACAATATCTAAATCAACTGCAGGCGGTCGATCCTTTTCCTATTTAGCTCCTAAAACTCTGGAACAGTCTTCCTATTATTGTTCAGGAAGCAGAAACACTCTGTCAGCTTAAATCAAGACTAAAAACACTCTAACACATCTCTAAAAACACATCTCTAACGCTAACAGTGACAATATCTTCAACTACAGGTTCAAAGCTCTGAACAATTACTTAATCACTGTACAGTCAACATAAATCTGACATTTCAGTATTTAGTCAACAGTATTGTAGATGCTTTTTTTACTTACTGATATGCTCTCCTCTCTCTGTCAATGTCTTCCTTTGACAAAAACGAAGAAGGCACTTTCTTAAGAGCACTCTCTCTACCATGTATTGTTACATGGTACACCTTTCCAAAAAATCCTTGATCTTGAGTGTGAAGAGCCATCTTGAGTCAATTTCTTTGAGGAAAAGAATATATAATATTGTTAACACTGAAGCCCACGATTATAATGAATTATAGCCCCCTTTATTCTTATTAACAAGGTAAGCATTACTATTTTATAAGCATGTTTATAAAGACACATTAAAGGGTTAGTTCCCCCAAAAATGAAAATTAGCCCATAATTTACATACTCTCAAGTAATCCTAGGTATATATGATATTCTTCTTTCAGATGAATAAAAGTTGAGTTATATTAAAAAAGTACTGGCTCTTCCAAGCTTTATAATGGAATTGACTGTTGCTCTGTTTTTTAAAATATTTAAAACTTTTTGAATTAAATTTCCGGCCTATCGCCCTCCGTGGAAAAGTGTTGAAAGTGCCTTTTTGCGGTTCGCAGATGCATACGCAACGTCTGACAAGCGTAACTGGAGCATAAGCCTTTGAACTGCAGAGGCACTTTATAAAGTAAAGTTTTGGCCGATTGCCTTCCGCATTCAGTTTAAAGAAAAAGCGAATACGGAAGGCGATCGGCCGAAATTTTACTTTATAAAGTTTTAAATATGCCTAATGTTACTGAATGAAATGTGGACCCAGGACGAGCTACATGACTGTGCAAGCATTAGGAGTGTTAATGGACTCGATCTCCTCCATCTGTGTTTGATCGTCGCTCTGAATCTGATCTGGAAACAGACTTTCACAAAAATGTGATTTTCTCAGCTTTTTGTTCAAAATTTTGCTTTTTTATGAAACCTACCCATATTCAAGTGTTGATAAAAAAATTAAGGCATGAAGCTAGAATAAAACAGTTTTTTGTTTAAAAGAAGAGGGTCAGCTCTTTATTTTGATATACTGCATGCTCAGATATTCATTAAAGAAACTATTCTATGGGCTATTACATTTTTGGGAAAATTGTCAAAAACCCTGGCGGTGGCTGGCAACTTTTTTTAAAAACGCTGGCGGGGAAAGAGTTAATAAGAATTTTTACAGGCTTTTATTGGTTGAGAATGAGCAGGACTCTTGAAGGAAGAGTACCACATCCTCTTGTACCCCTGTTTGAAGAATTCATCTTCCAGAACCTGGTAGTACGTTTTGGGAGTTAATTTTTAGTCCATCTTCTATGCTGAAGTACGTTTTGCAGAGCTGGACTAAAAATTTACTTCCAAAACTTACTGGCCTGTTTATATCAGACTCTGCGCACCCAATGAGAATTTCACTCTCCAATGGTTATGCGTTAACTGCAATGTCTAGTATTGTATCCTTCTCATGGGCATTCATTTTTTAAATTAAATAAAGCACTCTGCGTTAGTTTACACAGCTCTGCTATCAGCTTTTTGGAAAAATTCCAACCTCGCTCATATCAGCAGATCTGATTCCTTTGCACTCAATTGGCAACTCTCAAACAGGGGACCTTACTCAGCGAAGCTTCAGATCAATCTTCCTGCTTGGCTGCTTCTGCTTCACATTGCTTTGCAACCCACCTCCACCCCAGCGTTTCCTTAAAGGGTGTTTAACTTACACACTGTCATTCTCTTGTCGTTGATCTATACTCTGTTTTAAATTGGGGACTTCACTGCCCTCCCAGTTTAAAAAATGGGAGGTTGTCCCCAGAATCTGCTACTGTTTCCTGTATTGGCTCAGTTCATGAAAGGATGGTGAATTTAGAACAGAGCCCTATCGCTAAATGTAATTTTTTAACTAAAAGTTGACTAAAAGTTTGCCTATGGTGTTTTTGACTTATCTTTTTAGGCTCATTTTATCTGTAAAAGAAAACGTGCCTAATAATTCTGCACATCTGAAAATAAGGTGTTTCTCTTTTCCAGCCTTTGTGAACAATTTTATATAACTTATAACTGATTAAATACAAAGTAATCGTAGTTATTAAGATTAAAGTGGTTTTCAATTAGAAAAATGTGCCTGAAAAAAATATGATCAGAAAATCAGCATACTAAATAATTATGCACGATATATATATCCCAACTAAAGCAAACACTGATCACCATAATGGTTATCTAAACCATAAAGTACTCACCTGCCCACAGGTTAAAGTTCTTCAGGAGAGAGCTCTATAATCTAGCCTTAAACTGTAATATTGGGGTGTCAAGTGTCCTTTACGCTTAATGCTTAGAGCATATGAAGTGTGTTTTCACTTAAGTCTATTTATACTCCTCTATGATTCTGTTTCTGTAAATCATCCACTGGATGTCCTTCAATTTCCGCCTACACGGTTTTCTTTGTAAATAGTTAGATAGACAGAATGATAGATAACATTTCCTGTGTTTGATTCAGAAAGCATTTCGACCAGTACAATCACTACAAGGGATATAATCGAAATAATATAAACTTATATGACGTCTGACACATTTTCCTAGAATATGTCTGTACAAACAAAGTCTACACATATGAAAGAATCAATACACAGACAAAAAAAACTAAGAATGATGGCTTATTAAAAAATGGCTTATTAAACATGAGATTGTGTTGTTGGCAATGCCTTCGGCTCTTGTAATAAACTGCTTGTGACAGCAAGTCTTTGTATTTGTAGAGGTAATTTCACCTTTCAACTTAAATCCTTTTTTATCTCCTCAAGTGAGAAACCTGGGACTTGTAACTGACAACCACCTGAAATTCAACAAACAAATTAGCTCTGTTGTAGGCTCAAGATTTTCTATATTCATTCGCTTTCCAAAATTAAATCTTTTCTCTCTGAAGACTCTCTAAATGTTTCCATCCGTGACCTCATTACATCTCGGCTGGACTATTGCAACTCACTCTATAACGGCATCTCTAAGACCCAAATCTCTTGGCTACAACGGGTTCAAAATGCTGCGGCTAGGTTCCTAACGAGACAAAAAATTTGATCATGTCACACCACATCTGAGATCTTTACATTGGTTGCCTATCCAGTTCAGCACTGAGTTTAAAATATAACTACTAGTTTAAAAATCATTAAACAACCTGGCACCTCTCTATCTGACTAATCTAATACACCTGTATACTCCTGTGAGAGAACAGCAAAGTCCTTCTTAAGATCCCCAGAGCTCGCCTAAAGACAAGCTTAAACATGCTTTAGAAATAAACCTGAACTTGAACTTAAACTTGAACATTTCATACCCAATGGCAATTCAAAGGGCTTTACATAGAAATTAATTAAATAGTGATAACATATGTATGAGTAGTAAAAATACCATGTGTAAGAATTAAAAATTAAAGGAGGACAATTAAAACAGGTCTGAAATAGAAATAAAACATCCTTCAGTTTAGTCTACATACATGTACCATCTTAATTAAATCACCTCTCATTCATTTCTTTCTCAAACACGTTCAAAACATCCATTTCAATCACTATTCCAGGATTTTTACTCAGGAACCTTCTTGTTAAACCCATTTTCCCTCATCATATCCTCCACAAATTTACACATACTCAAACCTTTGAATTAAAGCCTCCGCTAAATGAATAAATGTGATTGCTAATGAAACTGATGGTTTTTGAATGGACCATACCAATGATAAAATAAAAGGCAATCCTGAAAAAGTGCATCATCACCCTTAATCAGGATTTACTGATTAATAATAATAAAAATATTCTACTTATATTGATGACAACACAACACACACCAATCTCTGGTGAGGCTAAAGTATTTATTTGAATTAAGTTTAATGGTAATAAAGACCTAAAGGCTCATTTCTGTATAGGTCACACACTGTGATATTCTCATCACATTTAAAAAAAATAAAAAAAATGACGTGTGCACTTTCCACTGTTCTATCTCAGGAAAGAGGAGAGATGTCATTCACAGAGAGCAAGTTGCCCTGAAAACACTGAGAACATTATCAAAGTCCAGATAATGGAACAAAATTAATAAGCAATGTTATATTGTTTTTAACATCGGTTGTGAGATATAGAGCTCCCAACACTACAAAATGTTAGAGCAAATTCCACATTTCAGATGCATTTATTGCTGTCCTCTTTTGATGTTTTTAGTAAAATGGGTGAACCTGAACCAAACTCAACTATAAATTCACTCATCGGGAACTAATATTATGACATAAGAAGATAATATAGGAAATGTTAATGCTTGTACATTTAAATGACATAACATTTTAACCCACAGTATGAATAACTATTACTTCCTGATAAATACTTCCTGCTTAGCTACTAGGCAAGGCAAGGCAAGTTTATTTATATAGCACATTTCATACACAATGGCAAATCAAAGTGCTTTACATAGAAAGGAATTAAAATAGGGATTAAAAATGCATAAGAAAAAGAATACAATGTAAAGAAAATAAAAAATAATAGAATGACGATAACCAAAGAAAATAACAAAGATAAACTAAAACAGTTATAACAGTTTTACTACTATTATACTACTATTCGAACGCTCTTGCTTACCGCCCCGTGCTTTGCTCTATCGCTTCTATATTTTATCTCATAAATTCAACTTCAGCAAATCAGCTCAGGTGCTCAAACGACAAAGCTTGACTTCAATGATAAAATTATAAAGTCTGGTGACTGGATTACTACAAAAAAAGCGGAATATTTCATCTGACCAGCCTCCCACTGCCATCAGTTTACATTCCGGAAGGGAAAACACAGCTGCCTACATTCAAAAGGATAAGAAAATGCCTCTTCTAGCTAAGGAATCTTCTTGCTGCACAAACTGCCACAGACTTTTACAAAAGATTGCAGTTCTTGAAACAAAGTTATTTGCGGAACCACCAAAACAGACGAATCACACAGCAGAGCTTCATCATGAAGGCCATCTGCACACAACCGGTGTGTCCAATAAATTTAGTTTTACTCAGCAGGTAGAGAACCAAGTAACCGATCAACACACTACTCAATGGAATAAAACAGAATAAAGCCTGTGGGCCCAGCTCGACCTCCCCTCCTCCTGTGAGATTTCTTCAGTCACAACGCCAGGGCCCACACCCTCCTCCATCTGTTGTAGATGAACCAAAAACAACTGATTCCAGCTCTCAGTGATGTGTGTCGGGTCCCCGCTATGATAACAGTAACTTTATCAAATGTTTACAGAACCAGTGCGGCTGTCTCTTTCTCTATTTCTTTTCTGTTACGTGAAAGAAAGTCTAAGGCCTTGTTAGATCATATAGCAAACCCATCTAATCTCCGGCCTGTTACTTGTCAAACTAAGATTAATGTGGGGGAAAATGTATACTGTTAAGTTAGCACTTTTAAACATCTGTTCACTTAAAAACAATTAATTTCTAGTTAACGACTTAAAAATAATGCTTATCATTGTTTACAGGCCTCCGAAATACTCTCCAGCCTTCATTAAGGACTTTACAGAACTGTTATCAACAATTTCCTCAGAGTTTGACTGTTTTGCTATTGCTGAGGATTTTAAAATTAACATAGACAATGCTGACTACGATGAAGATACGAATTATAAAGGAATGATGCAGAACTTTGTGGACTGGTGTCGGTCAAACCACCTCCTTATCATTTACATTTACATTTATGCATTTGGCAGACGCTTTTATCCAAAGTGACTTACATTGCATTAAGGAACGCATTTTTTTTTACATTTTTGTCAGTTCAGTTCAGTTCAGGAAAGACCAATGTTAGCATTAACTATGTATGGGCTATTTTAGTTGTATGTTTTTATCTTAGAGTGCGATACTGCTATTTTTATTATTGTATTATTGTACCATTTTCCCCACTGCGGGACAAATAAACACCCTAGTCATATTAAAATTGATTTAATTTAGATAGTTGGCTTCTCTTAGTATCTCTTAACTTTAAATATTAGTTCCTCCGTGGGACCCAGAGTCGCTCAGAGGATAATGCTCGCGATTAATTACATTACCTCACAGACACAAATTAGCCAGTTCTGATATTACAGAGGATTGCAGAGTGAACTATATATATATATAATTGTGAAAAACTTTTTGTAATTCTCTCTGAGGCTGATTTGCTAAGTAAAATACCCAAGTATCTAACAACCTGTTTATTTAAGACAGACATGTATCATCTATTTGGTTTATGGTCATAATCTTATCTTAGACTGATTTACAGACAGATCTGACGCATCACAAAACAACTGAAGTGCCCCTAAAGAGTAACTGGGACCTGATCTTTTTTTCTTGAGAAATAAACATGCGTCATCAGCAGGTTGAGCAGTAGTGTGTATATTTGGGAGCAATGTACCTTGTAAAGATTTAAAGTTACAGCAAATAAAAATTAAAATGGAGAAATAGGGCTTTCCTGTCCAATACCTGTACTTCTTTGGAAAACCAAATGAGACGATGTATGGCCGGATATAGAAACATCCTCCTCCAGGTGCAGGGCTTGCAGGTTCACCACCTGATCTCTGAAAGGAGTGGTGGGAACCTTAGTTACGTATCCAGGCCGGGGTCTCAAAATCATGTGATAGTTAGCCAGCCCGAATTACAGGCACACTTCGTCAACCAAAAATGCCTGCAGGTCCCTTACCCTCTTAATGAAGGCCAAAGCAGTCAGGAGCGCTGCCTTAGTTTTTTACTATGGTTTTTTTTACTTTTTGGTTAAACCATGGTTACTACAAAAAAAAAACAAAAAAAAAAAACGGTTATTTTTCGAAAGGGTTTCTAAAGAGGTATTTATGCTCCACTGACTGCAATGGTTTGAAGGGGGCCTTCTGCAGTGCGGATAGAACCAGTGTGAGGTCCTAAGAGGGCATCTGTAGAGGACGGGGAGGATTTAATCTTCTCACACCTTTTTTCTCTCTGATACTGATGTCCTAATTACAGTACCCAAGTATCTAACAACCTTTTTATTCCAGACAGACATGTATCATCAAATTGGTTTATGATCATAATCATAGCTCAGACTGATTTACAGACAGAACTGACGCATCATAAAACAATTGAAGTGCCTCTATACCCGGGACCTGATCTATATTCTTCAGAAATCAGGAAGTTGAGTAATAGTTTAAGTGAAATCTCCTACGTTAATTCTGTTTATTTGGGAGCAGTGTACAGTATAAATATTTAAAGTTACAGCTAATAAAAATGAATAAAAAGGGGCATCCCTGTCTAATCCCTCTTTAGAAGATGTACCTACTGCCAGATAAAGAAACATTACTTGAAATATAATTATAAAATGAGTGCATCATATTTGTAAAGGTTGGGCCAAAGCCAAACTGACATAGGGTCTGAGCTTCCTTCATACCAGATCTGAAAAATTGAAAGGCAAACTAATAATCTTTACATTTGGCGGCAGTTATCTAAGTGCAAAATGTCTTCATTAGGTTCTGGAAGTCGTGTAAATACTCCCTGTTTGTCCATTAGTTGCACACTCATTAAACACATTCTCTAATATCTTCCCAAAAAACTCAACAGGGAAACCATCAGATCCTGGGCTTTTGTTAGGAGGGGTTTTTAATAATATCATTTTGTTATTTTAGTTACATCTCCTCACACAGATTTTTATATTTTATATTTATTGTGAATAAAAGGAAAGATATAAATTTGATTAAAGTTTCAAAAAACTTTAAGTTTGCATGTTTTTTAGTTTTTGTTTTGTTTTTAAAGTATGCACAATATTTCTGTGTGTGTGTGTGTATTATGCATTTAATACCTAAACAATAAATAGAATTATGTAACAGAGAGGTATTTAATTTTATAAAATCTTTGAGCACAAGACAAGTAATTCCTTCAGGCTCTTTATTCAATACCTTCTACACACCTATACACACACACACGTCTTCTATCTGAGATTACCCCGCACCACCTCAATACTTAAACATTACACTATCCCCATGTGTTCAAACTATGAAACACCACAATTCCACAAGGTTTAGGAGTGTGTTAATGGTTAAGTGAGGGTTAGGGTTAAACTTAACCCTTTAGTTCTTAAAATGAAATGTAATAAACCCTTAGAATTACCTTCAACTTTTGGTTCTTGAACATGCGTGAGCGTTGCACTACCAAAACAGCCTGAATCAGATGGATTACTTTATCTTTCAATGAATGGATATAAGTGAGAAGAGAAAACTAAAAACATATATACGTATTTATGTGTTTTCCCAAGATGAACGGAAGAAACATGAGGGTAAATTATGGTAGAACTTCTCTATATCTATTTCCTCATCAATTATTCCCTTAGTTGAGAGGAATTAATCCCTTAAGTCTCATACTTTAGGAAAAAAAACGTAAGGTGTTTTACGCAACCAGACACAGGCTCTCAGTCGCCGCTCTAATTCATCCCAACTGATGGGGTCAAAAGTAACAATCTGCATCTTATGTTCAAAGTGAAATTATACTGTCATTCTGCATTTGTAGAACATACCCCCTGCTATTGATAGGCCACACTAGTGAGTTATTGACCAGAGCAAATATATCTCTGTCTAAAACATTTTCTTTTAAAATTACGTTTTTCTGAAAAGTTGTACTTTCACCCCTACTCTCCCCTACACGTCTCGCGGAGATAGACATAATCATTAATTTTCACAGAGCTGTAATTAATTCAATGTTTATTAGAAAACATTGAATTTTTATATAATGTTAAATGTGATAAAACAGATGTTAATATAATTTAAGGAGTTTTAAACGAGTCGGTCTTGTTTATATACAGTGATAGCCTATATGCTGGAGCAACAACTCGGCGAGAGAACGGCTGAACGCGGCAGAGTAAACAGAGAGAGAAATAAGTTCGGCGCTTTCCAACATGCTCTCATTCATGGCTGTTTTATTTCATTCATGTGAACTTATGTCTCTATTGTGACATGACGGATTTTGTAGAGTAGAGTTCGTCTCTACTTAGCACCAGGTTTAAACTACATAACTATACATATCATCTCATAACATTTTATTTGTGCATATCTCAATTGTGCATTACTGTTATGTTAAACAAAGTTGATTAATTAAGGGATGCAGGTTATTTTACCTTTGAACACCGCTGTTGACTCATCTCCCCTCAGACTCAGTCCTTTAATGGTGCATATGCAATTCTCAAAACGTCCACAAGATGGTGCCATTTATCAGAAAATCCGATATTACTAAACCGTTACCCGATTGCTTAAATTGATTGGGAAAATGCTTAAATATCGGGAAAAATACTGGGAATCTGATATATCGGCCGATCACTACAAATGAGTGCATAAAGTCATCAAAAATGAAGTATTTAAACACAATTATTAAACATAAAATGAGCGGGGAAACTGCAAATGGTCCAGTTTTTGAAAAAAAAAAAAAGAACCATGCACACCTGCACCTCGTCTTTATTCTCATCAAGATGGCTAAATACACACACACACACACACACACACACACACACACACACACACACACACACATCACCTCACTCCAGTGTCCGGTCTCGTTTTCACGAAGTGGACTCTTCTCTCCATCGACTTCAAGTCTGATTCTCCAATGACGACCTCCTGTGATTCTCCAGCGTGTGTGTGTGTGTGTGTGTGTGTGTGTGTGTGATGGGTAGGTTTTGGGGCAGTTTAAGGGGATAGAAAATATGGTTTGTACAGTATAAAAACCATTACGCCTATGAATGTCCCCACATTTCACAAAAACAAGCGTGTGTGTGTGAAATTCTTCTTTGTGCTCACCTCTCCAGCGTCTCCAGTGTCTTCCTGTGTGTGTGTGTGTGTGTGTGTGTGTGTGTGTGTGTGTGTGTGTGTGTGTGTGTGTGTGTGTGTGTGTGTGTCTGTCTCCATCACCATCCATAACCTCCTGGTCCTGCAAGACAAAGGCCATCATCATCATCCTCATCATCTACACTGTTAAAGGATCTCTATCTGCTTACTTACCTTCAACGATTCATCTGATCTGATCTGCTGTCAATAAACTTTGAGTCTTCTGAGTGTACTTCTGTAACCAAAATGTTATGTCATTCAAAGTACAAAAATGTTTTATTTGTGATGAGAATATCACAGTTTGTGTCTATACAGAAATGAGCCTTTAGGTCTTTATTAGCATTAAACGGAATACAGATAAATACTTTGACCTCGCCAGGGATTGATTTGTGTTGTGTTTTCATCAGCATAAGTAGAATATGTTTTTTTATTAAATCAATAAATCCTGATTAAGATTGATTTTATTTTATCATGGTTATGGTCCATTCAAAAGACCATTAGCTTTCTTAGCAATCACACTTATTCATTTAGCAGAGGCTTTTAATCTAAAGCAACATCACAAGCAGTTTATCACAAGAGCCGTGTTTAATTTCATGTTTAATAAGCCACTCTCCATGAGTACGATACAGTATTTATTTTTAATTTTTTTTCTATTTATCTGCATATTGATTTTTCATACTTTATTCATGTACATTGGGAAATATTAGCCTAGAAATCTAGACGCACACTAGCTGCAGCAAATCTAATTTCCCGCGAGTGTCGTCTAGCAACTCTCGGTTGACCTGCGAGCAGGAAAAACCAAACTCTGGTCTGGAGCTGGGTCTCACATCTATAAATGTACTGTTCTAAGTCATATTTCAAAACAAGTTTTTGTGTTTTACATAACAAAGAAAAACCTTTTTTTGCAACTTGTTGATGCTTGATGTACTTCAATTTATTTGACAAATTTTTAGAAATGCTTGCTTCAGAAATCATCAAAATAATATTAAAAAGAAAAAGCCATCATCTGGCTTATATACATTTAGTAATACATTTTGTTTTGTTTTTTGTTTTTACTTTATTACTATATATATATACTATATACTTTTTAACTATTTTAACTATTAGCACAATTATGGACCATAACAGAAAGGTTTGTCTTCAGGAATGTTTAGTCTTCTTTTGAGATCTTTCACAGTCATGTTCATCAGTTCCAGCTCTGAATTCACACACACTGTCATTGACTGTCCATTACTATCTCTAATATAAATGCTGTAACTCATTGTGCACGTCCAAAAATAATGAAGAATCTAAAAGTAAATAAAAACGAATGTGCTATGTTCAGTTTTATTTTCACTGTTGTAAAATCCGTCTATACGGAAGCAAAAAGTCTCGGTATTACTCCCCCTGCAGGAAAAGTTAATCTCAAACAATGATTTGTTATGGCTTGGCACTGTTTAATTTCACAGCTAGACCACCAATCACAGAGCTGAAAGTGTTTGGCGGAAAAACCTGATGATCTAGCCTACTTATCATAACACACTGAATCGGCAGAGTTAAAGAATTTGACTCCTGAATATGATTTAGTTGTTTATTGTTAAATTACAATTTCCTAAAATTGCATTCAAACTGATGACTTTTTCACTGACTGTTCATTCTGACCCCGATAGGTTATGTATTTAACCAACCCGATCACACATAAATGCGTATAAATAGTTTTGCTGAATATTATTATTATAATCGCAAATGCTACATTAGTTTTATAGGTCAATAAACAAGTATTTAATATTAAGTAAATGTAGGCTCAGCAAATGTAGGCTACGCCTGTGTATGTGCACAATTGGCACTATAAAATATTGCTGGCTAGATTGTGCTAACATTAGTTAGGGATTTAATCCCTTTTATTGACTTACATTTGCTGGAACATAAAATAGGGAGAGCATTGTGGAATTGTAGAAATATACTGTGAAACTGCATTACAGGGAACCAAAAAATAATAATAATTGTGCAATATGAAAATGTTGAAGAAAAAAAAAGTTATTTAAGAAATGTTAGCTTAGAATTACATAAAAGGATGTACACTGTGATTATGTACAGTATGGCTATTTGCTTTTAAATACAGAAGTATTTCACTTATATGAGAAGAGAAAAGATGACTGACTGAAGTAAATTAGATTGATATTTATCAACGCTCAGCATGAATGTTTTAATAATGGATTATGTGAGACAGTTTCATCAATGGCACACTGAACTAATACTGCAACATGCTTTAGATGTTAAATGTTTTCAATTCTGAGAGTTTATCTATAGGCCTAAATGTAATATTATTTCTATAGACGGAGTCCTGGAAAGTCTTTTATTGTCATCTTTAGGTTGAAGTGTGCCTGTGAGAGACAGAACAACAAAAGCAGGAAAATCAGATGATATTTGGCTTCAAATCGGTCCTCTGTCCAGTCTACAGATGTTTAAATCAGTTATACATACTGTACCTCCACCGGGACTTTGTAAGGTCTCTGAAGCACAATTATTGTGGTGAATGCTACCGAATGCACAAGTATTATCCAATAAAATGTGTCTGCACAAACGCCCAAAGTCTGTCATCAAAAAATAAACAATACATCAACTTCATCTGGAAAGTCTGCATCATTATAATGGCTTTACGCTTATTAAACTCGGCATTGTGTACAAAATATAATGTACAGTAAGTTGCTTTGGATAAAACGATCTGCTAAATGAATAAATGCAATTACTTGTAAAGAGAAAGAGCATAACATTATACAATAGACAACATAAAAGTGTTGCACTTACATGGCCAGCTGAAGCCGTCCTTTCCCTGCTCTTCTTTTAGCGCTTCACCTGTGGTGTTTTTGAGTTCTTCCTGACTTCACCACAGACATGTTTAAATCTTTATCACTGCCCTTAAAACTCATTTTGAATGTGTAACTTTTCCAGAATTAATTCAAAATGATTTTGTGACTGCAGATGGGTTAATGTTTTGCTCGTGAAGAAGATGCTGTGGTTAGTGTCACTTTTACCTGCAACAGGGAGTTATTAATAGTGCGCGAGAGTTGCCAAATCCAAGCTTTTCCTGCGAAATTTGGCTCCTTTATAAAAAAAAAAAAAACCCAGAGGTGTAAAGAGTACTTCAAAACCATCATGCAAAATGGAATAAAATAATGTTAAGTAAAATTAAATAGTCATAAGCTTTGCATTGGATGTGCTGGTTTCATCAGCGGCTCATGAACTCACACACCTGTCTTGTAAAGTATCCTTGCTGACGTGTGTGTGAGTAAAGGCAAAACACACAAGATATAGTGCCTTCAATGCCCTTAGATGACGATATCGCTTCTTTATAACAGAAACAAACTGCTGCAGAAAAGTTAGATGCCATGCTAAATGTAATGTGTAATAAGGGCTTGACATTGACAGATATCTCGCATGAACTCAGTCGGTTATGGCTTATGTGCACGTAAACAATAACTGGATATGTGTCAGAATATTACGTCCATGCATTCAGCAGCCCAATTAAATAACCGTCTGTCATTAATATTAATCAAACAACTACAGATGTTAAAGGGTGATGAACTGAGAAATCAACTTTCTCTTGAGCTTTTGATATACAAAAGCTCATGGCAATATAAGACTATCCTGTACATTTCAGAGATTAAAACTTCCTTGTTAGTCAAAGAAAAGCTTTTATAGTATAATATAAAATATCTCTGTTATAATATATATATATATATATATATATATATATATATATATATATATATATATATATATATATATATATATATATATATATATATATATATATATATAACAGATGTAGATGACAATGACAATAGATAGACAATAATGGAAATACAGACATGGAAAGACAGAATATGGGCCATAACACGTGTGTTAGGACAGATTTTTGATATTATTTTAATTTTCTGTGCTCAGAGAATTCAATAAAATGAAAAGCTGATTCGTCCGGTTCTGTGAGAAATACATTAAAACACATTTTCTTCAAGTGTAAACCTGTTTAGTGATTACGGCTTGCATTCCTGCAGTCTAAAGATATAGCATTACAGCCTTATAATGTGCTCATGCAGATAAGGAGAGCAGCATTATTATTCATACGCATTTACAGGTGAAATATGGACTTACTGTTAGAAGGTTTGATCTATCTCTCTTCTGTTCGGTTAGGGTTAGCATTACTAGAAGTTTGCCACAAAGCTTTATTCTAGAATTTTGTTCAATAAAAAAAAAAAAAAAAAAAACGGATATGCTTTAAATTTTGTACTTATTTAACCTAAAGAAATCTGCCATTTTACCCCTTGGACAATTTATTATTATAAAAAAATTGTTAACATCAACATTAGACACTGACTTCAGATGAGAAGATATGATAGTGAATGACACTTTAACTGATGACAGTATGAATATAACACTGTGTAAATCTGAATCATGTAACACTTTAACTGATGGCAGTATGAATATGTCTGTGTGTGTGTTATGTGAGGCTGATCTATAACACACATCACTGCTGGTCGGGCTGTTGCATCAGAGCCAAATTGTCCATAGATTGACTCCTGGGCATTTTTTTTATCTTCATCATCTTTAACATTATCATTATCATCACTGCTCTCTTCATCATCATCATCGCTCTCCTCTATAGCAAACTCTGAAATGAAAAGCCCAGTTAGTTTAAGACTGTAAATCAGTGCATGTCTATCAGGGCCTTTAATTGTGTGACGGATCAATAATTAAAGGTATTTACACTCAACAATATAAACTTTCAATTTATATTGCCACAAAATTAAGCACAAAACTCATGAAAAAGAAAGTGATGATGACAAAAAAAAAGGCCAAATGTGTAAAAGCTGCAAACATGGAATTATAAATATATTATAGAGAAAACAAGCATTTTCTTTTGACTCAAGTTTTCTTTTTGACTCAGACTTTGACTCAAAACAGATACTGACCTGAACGACAACATTTTACGCCCCAATGACCAGGGATTCTTCCTCTAAAGGACTCTGAAATGAAAAGCGTTAGATTAAGACTGTAAATCAGTGTCTAGTGAAGCGTTACGTCCCTGAAGGTAAAGTGTGTTTTATTCCCGTGTTGTGATGTGTATTGTGTGCTCTCTCACTTGATCTGCTGTTCACTCTCTTGCCTTGATATTTGAAGATATCATAGATATTTGTGTGTGTGTGTGTGTGTGTGTGTGTGTGTGTGTGTGTGTGTGTAATTCCTGCTTATATCCACCGATCTGGTCAAGTGGTCAAGGTGAATCTTAGGCATGTTTGCAGAGGTCTAGTTGCAGTTGATGTGAAGGTCTAGTGTACTGGGGCTCTTTTTATACACACTTGAGACCTAATTGATCCAATATTAGACACAGGTGAAGCTCATATGACAAGGTGACAACACTTATGTCTTTGCAAAAATTGACTCAATGGGCTTTACCAAGCTGTGAATATTAGAATACTTTTTGAAAGTTAGTTTTTCACTGAAACATTATCACAAAAGCTGGTGGGATTAAAATGAGCCATTTCTTGTAAAAAAATCTTGATTAGAAATATATTTCAGCGGCACTTTAGGTCAATTTGTACACAAGCGACAACACTTTTGTCAGGGACTGTATGTTGATTAAACAAATGACCCACTGGCTGAGATCAAGCAATATTATTTTAAATATCAGATACAGACCTTTTCGTTAGGCTATATAAAATAAAAAAAAACTGCGCAAGAGAAATCAATGTGTAGTCCTGTGTGTGGTGTGATAGACGACAATATGATTTCTGATTGTATGAAATGAGATGAATATGTGCAATGTCCTGGCATTACGACTGCATGCTCATCTACGCAAGAGATTCAAATATTAGTACATTCATTCCAAGTGAGTGCAAGCAGTTCTTAAAAAACGCGAATACAGTCGTTTTTTTCTCTAGTGATTCGTATTTGTTATCATTGTACGCTCATGAGCGTGACCTAAAACATGGCAGCGACTGCCCAGAATGCAACGCGCAGTGACGTTGATTCCCTATACAAAAATAAATCAATATCTTGATTCCTGTTTGAAAAATACGTTTTGCGAGCCCTGTGGAAGAATCATTCCGTTGCCGCTTTCAAAACAACAACTCATATGAAATGACAGGGGAGCTGAAGCTCATTAAATATGCAAATCTTCTCCAATCCTAGCCGTGGGCGTTTACTTCTCAGTCTCCAGTGACACGCCCATCAAAACCCAGCGTTCAGGAGAGAGCCCAGTGCTGAAAATATCCTATTACTTATCAGTTATGATGTTTCTGAATGTAAAAACCACACGATCGTCATTAGTTGACCTCAGACAACAGTATATAAAAAGAAAAAAGCCAGTTCATGACACCTTTAATCTGTCATATGGTCATGTGACTCCACCTATGGGGCATGTTGTCACATTTCACTACAGTTCTTTCGGGGTAAATCAAGAAAAAAGTAAACACTGTATTAATGAAACAAAACCAGATGATTGTCCTAGACGTGTGAAATTAATGTGGGGGAATATAAATACACTGAAAACCAAGTGGATTTACACAAAAAGTCTTCGGTTGTGCCCGCTCTCCCATACATTACTTCTTTTTTATCAGTAATGTTATGCTTCTGATCTTCTAAGAGTGAAAATATTAACGTTCTTGGAAGGCAAATAATTCTTTAGTCAAAGTATTGGACCTGATCTGATCTAATATAAATAACACCGAATCTGCTGTTCAACATACAATTAATCAGCACTAAAGACTAACAATTGTATTTATAATATGATTGTAAAAGGTTTGTTATTCATTCTCTTTAATATGATGCTTAACCCTTTTATAGTGACCCTGTTTTTGGTTTGAGCCACTGGCCCTCACAATGTCTGTGCACGCCCTGGCCTGGAATTATAAATATATTCATAATACAAAACCACTGATAGAGAAAACAAGCATGTGTGGACTTTTGATTCAAAACAGATACTGACCTGAAAAACTGAGAGCAGAAGGCCAATCATCATCATCATCATCCTCATCTTCATTAGCAGCACCACATTGCTCTGAAACGGAAAGCTCAGTTAGTGTAAGACTATAAAAAAAAATGCTTTAAATAATCTCAAACACGTGTGTAATGCACACTTCGGCGTATTGCGGTGATATAATCCTGGTGTTTAACGCCGTAGGAACCAAGAGTGCGATCATCCTCCAGTTGTTGCCCGTTTTTGTCGATTAGTGCCGCATTTTCACCTGTGAAAGAAACAGCAAACACACATGTATTGAACAAGCGATGGTTTCAAACTTCTCAATCTTGTTCTTTGAGTTAAAGGGTTAGTTCACCCAAATATGTAAACTCTGTGATTAATTCCTCCTGTGCTTGGCCAGCCGTCAGACCTCTGTTCATCTTCACACACAGATGAAGATATTAGTGTTGAAATCCGATGGCTTAGAAAGGCCTTCATTGACACCAATGTCAAACTAAATAACGACTTATATAGTGATGGCCGATTTCAAAACAAAGCTTCAAACCGTTATGAGTCAGTGAATCGATTCATGATTCGGATCGCGTGTGAAACTGCTGAAGTCATGTGACTTTGGATCCGAATCATGAATCAAGTCACTGATTTGTTTTCTCTGGCTAACAATAATAATAATAAAAAGGTCCCTCCTCGTTTCCTCCCTCCTCCGTCCTCCATCCTATGACCCGTAAACCGAGGATGGAGGAGTGAGAAGTGTTGAAATCCTCGTCTGAGTTTGCCACAGACACTTTTATTTTCCTCCTTTCGTGAATCCTATCTACAACACTGACCCGAAAACTCATTTTAAACGCGCTCCAACCTTTACCAAATTACCTTAAAATGACCTGCACTGATGTTCAGGTGTATCCTCTGTGGAAGTGTTTTATTGACTAAGCACATTATTAAGTCTCCTTCCCCTTCACATTGTGCCACAGTTTATTCATTATTATTATTATGTTTACATGTACAAGACACAAATGTGTGTCAAATAACAACACCTGACAGTTGCAGAATTATATCAAAGCACAAGAAAATGAAAGAAACAAACTGTAATAGGCCTACAACAAATAAAAAGCAGTTAATAATTGGGAATAATTTGTTGTTAATAATGGCCTAATATTAAATAAAACATGGACAAATGTGGTATTTTGTGGAGGTTGAAACTATTAAAATATAAAGAGTTATTTATAATGTTCAAAAATCCAGACCAAATCCAGCAGACTAATAGGATATATAATTTCACTTGATGTAATCGTCCTGAAGAGGTGGAGCTAAGACGAGAGGAAAGGAAACGAGGATGCAAATATAAGACTTGAGAAGCATCCCGAGATTAAGACATTTAAATGGCTAATGCTTTTTTAATGAATTAGTCTACAGAATCCCACATGGGGCAAACATAAGTATGAATGGGAAAGAGTTTTCTTTTGAACTCCTCCACTGTGGTGTTGTTGAAATCCTCCTCTGAGTCCGCCACAGACACTTTTATTTTCCTCCGTTCGTGAATCCTATCTACAACACTGACCTGAAAACTCATTTTGAACGAGCTCCAACTTTTAACAAATTACGTTGAAATGACCTGAACTGATGTTAGTTTCACTTTCGCAGTTTTAAAGACGCTAGCTAGCCCGGCAGTCGCCTTAATTTCAGACTTTAGGGTAATAATATTATACTTCCCGAATCTCCGTCATTTGACTCAAAAAATGATAACTATATTTATTATTTCTTGTTTTATTTAAAATAGTAGGTCTACAGTGTTGTCTCGTTCCCTCTAGGATTTTTTTTACCTGTGATGTCCCAAACAGACCACGCCCCCTCCCCACCCAAAAGTCA